>NW_017310041.1:4264-16255 GCF_000935625.1 Nanorana parkeri
ATATACAGGTGAGCTTTTGGATGACACACCCCTACTACCTATCTATAACTAAAACATCAGTTTTGGGTAGACTTGCATTGACTTCCACCTTACAGTGAAATGATAGTGAAGCTTTCTGTACTTAGCCACAGGCTGCTGTTATAAAGGGAAGGAACAGGTTGTTCTTATTAGGATGTGTTCATCCAAGTCTACTAACAAAATTAAGTAACACAAATTACATAATAAAACAAGCAGGATGACGAAGATGCTGTGCTGCTGTTGTCGTTGCAGTTACGATGTAGAAGGCCAGTGAGTGACTCATCCCAAGTCTGCTTAGGGAATACAAATCAAAACAAAATTAAGTGAATTTATTTTTCTTACTTGACATAGTTGGCTGAGCCAAAGATGTTAGTAAAACGCACAAGTGATATTAAAGGGAAAGCAAGATGTGTTTTTAACAGCTTTATTTTTATTATATTCTCTAAGGTTATAGGCCTGCTTTGCAATAGGAACCCCAGCACTGACTACAGGTTGGGTACCTCCCCGTGTCAGTCACACAGCCTCTATCTGGCTTATAGCTAAACCTTGGAAAGGTCTTAAACTACATTTTTTTGTATTACTTAAAGACACAGCTAGTATAAGCACATGCGTTGTTTTTAGCTTTCTGAAAAACCCGTGCACAGCCGACTGGAAGAGGGAGGTTCAGTACTTTGAATCAATTAGGGCTCTATTTTATTGTACAGTGCTGTCAAACTAAATCTGGTGGCTTGTTGACTGTAGTAGAAAGTAGAGTAAACAGGCTGTTGACCTCATTAATGCGGTGGTGCTCCTTTATGGTCTAATCATAGTCTGGGGCAGGACCTTGGAAACAAAAGGGAACAGAGCGCCACCTCCGTGTGTAAAATAGTTTATTAGGATAAATAATAACGTTTGCTTGTGAGTACATATATCCCTTGTTTTATCAGGCTTTAACAACAAACAAGAGGCCACACTGTCTGTTAAACCTACATGGTATTGCCCCGACTATGTAACATGGTAGCCACCGGTCACATCACCATCCACCGGCCGCAGTCAGCCAAGATTGATGCGTTTTAGGGGCCAGCCCCTTCAGATTCTGATGAAGGGACTTGCCCCTGAAATGCGTCAATCTTGGCTGACTGAGGCCGCTGTATGAAATATTTATACTAAATACTTGATATTTCCTGATTAAAAAGCAATGAAATATGTTGTACATCTTGTATTCTTCAGACTTAAATACAATAAATAAAATATATGCAAAAAACATTATACATTCCCTTTATGGTATACACTTCAGCGCGAAATTAAAGGTAATTATAGCGAATTTGCCTACAAACATCAGGTGGTCATAATAATCTGGCCACTCAGTGTATTTGGAAGATGAGCAAAGGGTGGTAATGATGCTGGATGGAGAGGACTCATAGGAAGAGATAAATAACAACTCCCTATTTTCTTCTGTTTATAGGGCTTGATAGACTGCAGTCAAACCACTGAAACAAATACAGATCTTGTTAAGTCTTAGTGTTGAACCAGAATCAACAAAAACATGACTGCAGACAGACCAAATAAATGAATGCCCTTTGTTTAGATAAACAAATGCTACAAGCTTGTAAGTATGCAAAGAAAAAAATGGAAACCACTCATCTTTCCCAAATGGATTTATGTGACTGGATGACTTTGATATGATCAGATCCATCATTGATGACTATAGCATCAGACTTTTGAGTGGCTCTAAGGCCTTGTTCACACCAAGCGCGGAGCAGTTGCAGACCGGATCAAAACTGCGTCCAATGTATTCCAATGGTATTTTTAGCTCCAGTTCACATCGCAGCATGCAGTTCCAGAGCAGGTAAAAAAACTGCAGCAGGCCCTATTTTACCTGCTCTGGAACGCATGCAAACGCATCAAAAACGCATGCAAATACCTGGAATGCACTGAAAGCCCATGTTAAACTAAAATAATAAAAAAAAATGTTAAAACAAAAACGGCCCGGAACGCATCAAAAAGCGGCAATAACGCGGCACAACCCACTGCACTGCGTGAAACCTGAGTGGATCTGCTCTGCATTTGGTGTGAACAAGGCCTTATAGAGAACATACTCTGTCAGGGGTCTTAAACTAAATTCACTTGGGGGCCACTAGACAAATTTTCTTCTTCCATGGGGGCCGCTTGGGAAATTTTATAAAATTGAATACTTTAAAAAGTTTATTTTTTTAAACTACATACAGTACCAATGTTAATGTCTACGTGTGTTTATAATGTTATTATATGTGTTTGTGATGGGTTTCTTGTATGCAGTGTCAGTACATTTTTTTGTGATGGTTTGCTTGTATTGTCAGGATTTCTGTGAGTGATGTTGGTATGTGTGTTAATGTTTGTGTGTGTCATATCAGTATGTATACATGTGTATATGTGTGCAGTGTCAGTATGTGTGCATTTTTCCCCCACAGGTTTTAATTTTAAACATAGCAGACCAACAAATTTACACATTCATTTACACACAGAAATGCACACATAGACATAAATACGCACGCAAACAGAAATACACACACAAATACACACACAGAGAAATACGCACACCCCCACACACAGAGAAATACACACACCCACACACAGAAATACGCACACCTCTGCACACACACAGAAATAAGCACACAGAGAAATACGCAGACCCCCTTACGCACAGCAATAACCCCACACAGAAATGCACCCCCACACAGAAATACACACACACTTTTACACAATAATACACACCCACACACAGTAATAAACAATAATATATACACACACATAGAAATACACAGACACACTCACAGCTTCCTAAAATAAAAGAAAGAGCCCACAGCTTCCTAGAATAAAAGAAAGAGCCCCCTCACCTGCTTACATTTTTTTGCAGGGAGGAGACACATTCTCTGGGGGTTCATTAGTACGGTCTGCATCACTGGCTGGTGCAGACCTTACTAATCCTTTCCGACGCTCAGTGAAAGCTGTCAGAGTCACAGCCACACGATGCGCTCTGAGTGCCCGGACCGCTAGGAGCAGCTATGCAGTCTGCAT
The DNA here is from genome assembly GCF_000935625.1 of Nanorana parkeri. Classification (NCBI taxonomy): domain Eukaryota; kingdom Metazoa; phylum Chordata; class Amphibia; order Anura; family Dicroglossidae; genus Nanorana; species Nanorana parkeri. The sequence goes on from NW_017310041.1 coordinate 7,319, forward strand.
CCGGCAGAGATGCAAGCCATGTAGCTGCTCCCCAATGCAGGTATGCTGTCCGTGACTGTGTGTCTGACTTGTCAGCTGGGTGCGGGCCACATGGTACCAGTTCGCTAGCCGGTTAACGGGCCGGTACTTTGGGACCCGTGATCTATGTTCTTCATGGTTTTATGATGCTACCAAATTTCAAAAGTAGATGACTCTGCATGTGAAATATGAAAGTACAGGTTATACTACACAAGTCAGCTGATTTCCTTAAGTATGAGCAACTAGATATGTGTGAATCGTTTTGTTACAATTTGAAATTCGGACAAATTCGAGATTCAAATATATCCGAATCTCCGAATAACAATAGTAACGAATCCAAAAGAAATTATAACGAAAATTCAGGGTCATTCGTTTAATTCAAATGTTGAGATTCCCTTTTTGGCTGTGGCTGGAAAAAATTGTACAATCCGAATCTTCGTATCATCCGAATCCTAAACTGAATTGAATTTCGGACACCTTGTATACTACATATTTTAGCCACTCTCATGAAATAACGAATCGTACATGAAAACAAACAACTGACTGTCCAAAAAATATGAATCGATTTGGCATAACAAATAAATAATAATGCTGAAATAACAAATCATTCTGAACACAAATCATTCTAACATAACAAATATGACGAAACAAAATTATTTGGTTGATGAAACTAAACAAAACTATTTTTTTGCCGGCACACATGCCTATGAGCAACCATAGCTGGCCCAAAAAACATTTGTTGCATAGTAACCATTCTAATTCTCGTGTTTTTTTCCCCTAGATTCTCAAAGGTGCACACCAACAAGCACGTTTCTAGGTCATTGTCAAGTAACACAAACAGGACCATTATGGAAAAGACTGATAAATTATTTCAAGACAGATACTTCACAATTTTAGCTTGCTTATGCTATTTGATATTTTAGGGCTTGTTCACACGACGTCTGGACCAGAACCGTGTGCTCCTGCACGCAAAATGCATCCCAATGTATCCCTATGTGTTTTATGGGCTACAGTTCTCACGAGCGCGGTCCTTTCTGGTCCGGACAGAGAAAATACTGCATGTCACATTTTGTCCGGTCCGGATAAGTTGAGGAAATGCAGGAACGCATCAAAAACGCAATGAAAACACGCCGAAAACGCACCGCACTGCAGCTAACATACTGACAGCCCCACTGTTTAAACTGGAACGCGTCTGCAGATCTGCTCCAGATCTGGACCAGAAAATGGTGCGAACAAGCCCTTAATGAAATGTCTTAAGTTGAGGAACATAAACAAACAGGGCAGCCAGACGTTTGGAGGTGGAAAGTTAGTTGTGGTTCTTGTTAGCTCACATTGTGCACAACACTGCCTTGAGAACTGCAAATGCATTTGCACATAATACTTACTGTAACTTTCATGCATGGTAACATGGGGCCTTTTACTGGGGAACTGCAAAGAGGAAAAAAAACATAATTTAACAGCTGTGTACCATAATTTTGGGTTGAAATCAAAACAGGAAAATGAGCTGTATTAGAAGCCATGATTTTAAACAAAGACAGTTATCACTAACCTGTCATAATATTGTACTTCAGAATGTTTTATCAACAATGTCACTAGATGTTATTTGTTTATACAGAATGATCTCTGCAGGCCACTGTGATATACAACTATGTGATTTTTTTCAGCTAATGATTCTCAAAACAAGATTATTATGCCAGCTCTGGCTCAACTTGTGTAATTATATGTCTATGGTTGATTAACTGCAATGCCTCACCAAAATTGATTATGTGGCTACCCTTTATATTGCACTTAGCATTTCCTGTTTCTTCCATGGTAAATGCACATACCCATCAAAGTGAAAATGGTTCCCTTATCAGTGTCTGATGCCATTTCTGGCTGAGCCAACATTTGGGTAGCACATTATTGTTCAGGTCCTGCTGGCTGTAAATTTGCCATTGGATTCCATGGAAAATAAAATATATTCACTACCCAAGATATGTAAATAAAATGCATAAATGTTAGCCAACCAACTTAAAGAATCACAGTTAAAACGAGTCTTCAAATTTACCCCTTTTGGGTCCTCACTTCTCACATCCGTAAATATGTACAAGGTATTCCAACATTGCTACACTAAAATCTATTCTGCTTCTACTGGAGCCATGAAGTCAACACTAGAGGAATTTCTCCAAACTGCCCCCTTCAGCTGACCCCTAAGGCGTTAACATTTGTTAACCAAGATATTTTGGAAAAGGAAATAAGCATCACTATTAAAAATGTAAATTCACAAAAACACCTTGATTTGGATGGATCTGGCTCAATTAAAAAAAATAATCCCAATAACCTATCTACAAAAAGGAATTCTGCACCTCCAGAGTCATCCCCATACCTAAAAATGACCCATTAAATGTAAAAATTTACAAACCCATCCCATAAATGTGTTAAAGTAGAAATAAGGAAGTGAGAGGTAGTCCTATCAACACCCTCTCACATGACAGTATTTAGTATAATATGGGTCACAAAGAGCTTCATTTTTACTATGTTACAAGCAAAAATGTGACCATTCTGGTTGTACTGTATGTTACATTCCCTGAATATCCCAGTTTATCCACTGTGCAGTATTGTCATATAGATTATGCATTCATACGACTACTAATTCCACGTTCCAGTCGGTCCAATTCATACTTTTGCTACTCTAATAATTTTTGAATATATTCAAAATATAGCTACATAAGTCAACAGATGGAACAAGTACACCTTTCACCTCCATAATAATGATCATATGAAATGTATAACACTACTGGTGACTACTTAGAAATATCAATTAATGTTGACACATTAATTGATGTGTCTCAATTAATTCTGCACTACTTTCTACATAGAGGCTTATTTCTAAACAAGTCTTCAGTGAAAAATTTGCCCAGTCTGCCAGTGAGATGTTTTGTCTTATTCAGTTCTTCCAACTTTCTTAGCATAATATTGAAGCACAGTGGCACAGTGGTTAGCACTTCTGCCTTGCAACACCGGGGGTCCCTGGTTCAAGAGTTTGCACGTTCTTCCTCTGCTTGCATAGGTTTCCTGCGGGTACTCCGGTTTCCTCCCACACTTCAATGGAGATGTGCATGTGAGATAGGGACCTTAGAATGAAAGCTCCTTGAGGACAGGGACTGATGTGAACGTGCCAATGTAAAGCGGCAATGCTTTACAGCTTTAGTTTCCTGCAGAATTGGTTGATCGATCTCATGAGCACCGGCCCTGATATTCTGTTTTTAATAATCATCCATCAAAAGCAGTGATGATACAGATTATCTAGAATTGTTTTGGGTCTCATAATCTTTTTTTTCCCAGGCCACTTGTTAAATTAATCTAATTTGTACTTTTTGAAGTAAGTTGATCACATGATGGTGTATTAAATGCACGAATGAATAAAAACAGCTTAAAGAGAAAATGTCTACCTAAATAATTCCAATCTCAAAAAACACTGTAGACATTAGTCCATTAGCTATGTGACAGTTCTGTGCATAAACTTGTTGTTCACAAAACTTCAGCTGTTATTGAAGCTGTTTGTTATGTAAAGATACACATGGCAACCAATCAGCTTCTCTCTACAGTTTGTTCTGCTGTCAATCACAAGTAGGGCAAACCTGATAGGGAAGTAGTCTCTTAGAGTTCAAATATATTAGTGGTAATACCATGATTATACCACATATATTCAGACCACATTTTGCTTCATCTTCATCTGACCACCATAGTGGTCAGATGAAGATGATTCACTGTATGTTGAAACGAAAATATTTCAAATTTCCACATAAACACAGTGGGTGGGGACAGCCTCTTGGCAACCAATGATGATAACAGTTGGTGGAGCCTGTCGGGGAGCTCTGACAGACTAGTTCCCCATCAGGTATGCCTCCTTTGTGATTGGCAGCCGACAGTGTCCTCAGCAAACAGTGACACTAACAATGGGTGGGACTAGTTCCCCATCAGGGCCAGCTCCAGTTTGACTGACAGGAGACAGTGGGCGTGTTCCAATAGCCAATAGCACGCTGTGTGTTTTCTCTGGAATCCGCCCACTGTCTGCTGTCAATCACAAGTAGGGCAAACCTGATAGGGAACTAGTCTCTTAGAGTTCAAATATATTAGTGGTAATACCATGATTATACCACATATATTCAGACCACATTTTGCTTCATCTTCATCTGACCACCATAGTGGTCAGATGAAGATGAAGCAAAATGTGGTCTGAATCTGTGCCCAAGATGCTTTGCGGCTGCCGGAGCAGTTTTGTTTTCTCGGACGGGAGCGCGCAGCGAAAACAAGGTAAGTTTGAACCGCTGTAAAAGCGGGTTTAAAAAAAAAAGTTTCGCCTATATGAACTGCTTGATAGCAGTACATATAGGCAAAAAAAACGGAGGCTTTAGAACCTCTTTAATATATTACATGTGCAGCATATTAAACCAGGCAATGAACACCAGTGCTGCTTGATCTGGGGCTCTGGGGTCTATCCTACAGCATTTATGCCATATTAGAACAGCCAGCCAGATGGCTTTTGTCTGTTGTTAGAACTTTTTATTATTGTTAAAAATTAAAATCTAGGTAAAAGGAGTCTGTTGTTCTTTCAACCATATAACTTAGTGTGCATACTTTAATAGGGTATACACTGGAGAAATTTTAGCCGATTCCTGATGAACTAGCCAAAATTTGCACAGTGGGTACCGCTGTCAGAACACTTCTGCCCTACATCTTTCAATCAGCTGATCAAAGGAGCTGCTTAGAAAATTCTTATTCAAATGATGCTTGCAAGCCAATCAGCTGCTAGCTCCATTTTGGTATTCTGACAGTGGTGTCAGCCGCTGTCAGACTACAATGGAAACAGAGGGGGATGCCTCCATCAATGCCTGTAAATGTTGATGGAGGAATCTGTTCTATTTTTTTTTATTCAGCCTGCGGGTTGAAGTAAAAATATAGAAATATGTATACCCAACTTTAGTGTGCACATGTCCATCCCTTTAACTAGATAAACTAAGTCAAAGGCGGGGTCTGTCATTTCTCTTGTCATAACAAGTTAGTGTTACTGTGGGCAAAAAATAAATACAACTCCACAACTCTTGGTGGACCTCCTGTTTTTCTTTTAACACTTTAAAGTGGACTTTTACCCCCTTTTACAAAATGGTAGAAAACATCTTACAATCATTAATTTAACATTTTTGCTTTACTTACAATTACAGTTTTTCCACTTCCTGGTTCCTACTAGGCATTAGTAATATATAATTTTGGCCTAAACATTTCTAAAGGTGCCTTTGTTGTCATTTTTAAGATAAGGGTGAAGCTTTTTTTATAAGAACAGCATGTCTTTTTTTTTGGCAGAATGTTAGGCATGTGTCAGTCATCATGCTTCTATGTCTGTCTCAGCCTCCCAGCTCTTCCTGGTGGTGGCTTGCTGCCACTGCACCTTTCCCAGACTTTGTCAGCTGTCGCTAGTGATCTTGCCCACACACCCTCAGCACCATTCCCTGACTACTTTGTCAGGTGTGGGCTAATGAGCCTGGCCACACCTCCCCAGCCTTGGGATTGGTTAATGGTGCTTTATTTAAGCATCACAAGGGCAGGGCTCTGTGCTTGAGACAGTCCTGTCTTTACAAGCCTGTATTCTGTGTCTGAATATCTTGTCTTGTATCCTGTACCTATTGTAGTCTTGCATCCTGCTCCTGTCTCAGTATCCAGCGCCCGGAATATTCACCGTCTGCCTCCAGTCCTGACCTCGGCCTGTCCCTGGTAAACACTCTTGTCATGTCCTTCATTGCCAGTCAGTACTTCTGCTCTGCCCCTGGGGCCTGTCTGTGATAGTATACAGTCAGACTATATAGTTTAAGTCCTAAGAGCATTGGAGTGCACTTACCTTAAAGGAAATGTGGCTGCTACAGGTGAAATCACTCTACACTATTTACTCTGACTAAAGTGTCTGCATCTTGTGCTGGCACAGGAAGGGGGCAGTGGTTCTAAGGCTGGGCACACACCTTACAACCATCGCAAGACCTTTGTCTTGCGATGGTTGTAAGGTAATTTAAAAAACGTACGATCTGCCTATCTTGGACAGGCAGATCGTACTTGCGATGATCACAAGCCCGCCCCGCTGAGGGGCGGGCTTCCGATGACCGCAATGCTGAACAGCCCATGCGGCTTTTATCTTGCGAACATGCAACAAACCAGCCGAACATCGTACGATGTTCAACTGGTTTTCGAACATGTTCCTAAGGTAAAAGTCGTGTGACCTTACAGTAGCGGAGGTTGCACGGCTCCCACACACCTTACGATAATCGTACGATCGCGGGATTTCCCGCGATTATCGTAAGGTGTGTGGGCACCTTTAGCATGATGGTGGTAGGGGATAGGGGAAATTAGCTTTTAAATCAGCTCCAACACAACCAAGAGGCCTCTTTCAAGAGGCCTGTCATTTCTTACAACCACAGCAAATTGAAGATATAGAAGAGTGGATGACAGCACTGGTCATCTCAAACCACCTTCTCTATCTCTATCTAGTACAGGTAGTGTCTTACAGACAGGAACTAGTACTGTAAAGCTGTGTTGTAAACCATTCTACTAACATTTTTATAAGGAAAATGCATTCTTTCCTTCAGTAACAAAACTACTTGCTTGTTGTGGCCTAAGTCATTTGTTTCTCTTTTTGCTGTTGAACCCAAAAAAAAATTATATTCATTTTTAGAAGACAAATAGTGGTAGGTGATGAGGTGGTTGAGGCAACCTGTGTTTAATATAGCCAGCCCATGAAATGCCTGAAGAAGAGATAAGAATCCAGAGATGAGGCAAGAGACAACGGGGAGTCAGGCATTCTACCTGGACATTGCTGGAGAGGCTCAGGATACCTTTGCTGATATAAAGCATACTGGATGTAATGGTGACATTTAGCTGTTGTCAGTGATTCTCAGTCCTGTGCGCAAACCTGAATAGCTGATAAAATTTTCCACTATCGGAGTGAGGATGGTGGTTCGTCACGCGCCGATGACGTAGGACGCTGATGCCCTGAGCGCCGCCCGTCCATGAACCTAGCCCCGCTTGCCTCGCTAAAGGCAATGTACTAGCCGGCTCTCTCTCTCTCCAATCTCTCCTCTCCCCCCTGTCTCTGGCGGCCTACCTCTACCCCACGAATAGCACCTTAACAGCGCTGTATTACCGGGTAAGGTTACGGCACACGGGACCTGGGAACAGCAGGCTTACTGAAAGGTTTGAGGATACCCGGACGATATTTGGGCGACCTCAGACGCAAGTAGATGCAAGTATACCAGCTATATATTATCATTTATTGAACTCTATTGCATACTGGAGGTTATTGCAGATTATATCAGCTTACTGCATATCGCATATTGTATGCTGCATACTATATCAGCTTATTGCATACCGCATATTGCATACTGTATACCGGACCACTTTAAACTACACCCAGGAAACATTCCAGGATATCCAGGATATATCTAAGAAACAGTTGAATGCAACATTATATTGTGGTTTTTACAAATCAATCTATCCCAGTAGCCCAGCGATACTGAATCAACGCATGGGGGGTAAGGAAAAGAAGAAAAAGACACAGCAGCCGCAGCCGCAGGCACCATCGTTACCACCAGCGACTACAATGAGGAGAAGCTCTTCAACAAAAATTGGATCATACTTTACAGGTACCCGTTCAAGACTATCTATGGAGGGGGGAGGTAGGTCGGAACTGGCTCCCCATACACCCACGGGAGGTCGGGAAAAGGACAAGGTACAAGTTAAACTGGCACAAGATCATGCTATACAATCACATACCAATTCGCACACTTTGTATACTAGAACGTCCCCAAATATATCCAATGAGACATGCCCTGGAGGGAGACTTGGACACCCAAAGGGATCAGAGAAAAAGTATGGATAATTATAAAACTACTTGTTTATTGGAACAAGAGCAAGAGGGGGTGCAACAGCAGGATATCGGGGAATGTCTGCGATCACTACCAAGTAAAAAATATATGGAAGGTTATATTGCCAGATTAGAAAGGACATACAAGGAAAAGCTGAAGGACTTAAAATCTGACATCTCTAACATGGGAGAACGAGTTAATGGGCTGGAGGAAAACCTAGATATATGGATTTCCAGATTTGAATCACAACAACAAATTATAAGCAACCAAGCACTGATGATACAGGATATGATATATAAAATAGATGACATGGAAAACAGGAACAAACGTAATAATATACGGATAAGAGGTATACCAGAGACAGTGGAGACACACGATCTCCTACAAACAACAAAGGCTATATTGAATGATATAATGAATAAAAGTCCTCAATCCGAAATAACCATAGATTAGTTCCCGGTTTTCTTAAAAGAGACACTACAAGAACCAGAGACACTATATGTTGTCTCCATTACTACACTGAGAAAGAAGCCATTTTAAAGGCATCAAGAGTCAAGGAATCACTGACATATGACGGACATACAATAAACATGTTTCCAGATCTCTCAAGACAAACACTGATGCTCAGAAGAGCCTTAAAACCTTTATTAGTGATTTTACAGGAAAAAGAGATCAGATATAGATGGGGTTTTCCTTTCCAGCTGATAGCCCACAGAAATGGAAAAACAGCAAAATTCAGGATACCAGGAGATCTTCCAGGTTTTTTGGATACTTTGGAACTACCAGCTATACAATTAACGGAGTGGCCGATGGAACTAAATAAAACTGAACATCAACAAATGCAGGGATGGACATCCGTGCAGATGGGGAGGAGGGGGGAGGGGAGAGCTGGGGAAGGAAAGGGGGGAGAGGCATACGATATAAGGGCTGTTGCCCTTTCTCCCGCAGGTTGCCCCCCGGGCCACTCAGGCCATGCGACACTGAGTCAGTGGGGGCATGGATGGGGGTGGGGGGGATGTGTGGGAGGAGG
>NW_017310041.1:16651-33746 GCF_000935625.1 Nanorana parkeri
GGAGGGGGGACATTAAAAAAAAAGAAATACAATGTTTATTAACAAATTGTAAGAATAATTAATATAGTAATTGAAATAAAACTTGATAAAAGGACATAGGTTTGTGGCGGGACGAGCGCACAGCGTTCAGTCACTCGGCCGTAACAGCCCCAGTAGAACCCAATTTAAGAGGGTTTACTTGTACGGTCAATGTGGGACGTCAAAGGAATGTCCTACATACAAGAAGAAAAGAAATGTACATATGTATGGAGAATAATGTATGAGATGGGATGTGTATGTGATAGTGGGAATGCATCAGAAAGGTCATATATAAAATGTACCATGAATAGTGAAACTATAATTGGGAAATGAATAATTTAGCACTGGGAACTTTTAATGTAAGGGGATTTAATGCACCAGGAAAACGCTCACAGGTTTTATATAACTTTCATTAAAAAAATTGATATTTTATGTTTACAGGAAACACATTTTAAGAAGGGGGATACCCCTGCTATTAGAGATAGGAACTATACGAAATGGTATCATGGTACACACCCAGATAAAAAAGCAAGAGGAGTATCGATAGCAATTCACAAAAATGCACAGATTGAGGTAATAGACACTACTATAGACGAGATGGGGAGATTTGTGTTTGTAAAATTCTCTCTTTTTAAACAAACATATTCACTGGCGAATATATATGCACCGAATAAGGGACAACATAGCTTTTGCACTAGGATACTGAGTAGGTTTGAACAATTTGGGGTAGGTACAAAGTTGGTGATGGGTGACATGAATTTAATTTTTGATAAAAGTCTGGATACTACAGGCAAATCCTCCCCCCCAGTAGAGGTATTAAAGAGTCTTAAAGATAAAATGAATAATATGAGACTAGTGGGCGGATGACGTGTATTACATCCCACAAAAAAGATTATACTTATTTCTCTCAGGTCCATGGAACATATAGTCGGATAGACCATATTTGGATTGATCAGCTAATCAGCGGCTAGATTAAAAAAAGTTCTCTCCCAGATAATTAATCTGGATCAAACTGGATTTGTCCAGGGAAGAGAGGCTAAGGACAGTACAACTAGGGTCATCAACCTAATAGAACTTGCCCAGAAAGAAAATATACCAATGTGTCTTCTGTCAATCGATACTGAAAAAGCATTTGACAGAGTAAATTGGAACTTTCTTAGGGAATCACTCTTGAAAATGGGATTGGGTGAGAAATTTGTATCTAAGGTAATGGCATTATATACACAACCAACCGCAAGAGTAAGGGTGAATGGGGAATTATCCGACCCCGTTCCCAATATTTAATGGAACCCGGCAGGGATGCCCCCTATAACCATTACTATATGTTATAGTGATGGAACAATTAGATGCTACTATAAGACAAAACACATCAATAAAAGGTATCCATTTAGCAACACAACAACATAAAATGGCATTATATGCAGACGATTTACTCTTCTTTATAACTTCCCCAATAACAACAATCCCTAATATTATTAAAGAACTAAAGGAATATGGGGACCTGAGCAATTTTCATATAAATATATCCAAGTCAGAATTCCTGAATATATCCGGCTGGCCCCCAGATTGTACTTATCTTGTATTGATCCTGCATTGACTACTGTTTGTTTTGTATCATAAATACCACAATAAAGAAATACTTGCTTAAAAAAAGAATTCCTGAATATATCCCTAACGGATAAAGTAAAAATTAGTATAAAGGAAAGTTATTCATTTAAATGGCAGCCTAATTCTATTGTATACCTGGGTATTAATATTCCTAAGGATCTCAATACACTTTATGATATTAATTACAGAGATTGGTCGGACAAGATTTTTGCTCAATTTAATACATGGAGTAATATACGAATGTCCTGGATGGGACGAGTAAACGTCCTAAAAATGGATATCTTGTATAGATTCCAGACAATACCCATCCTATTGCCAGATACCTTCTTTAAAAAACTAAGATCAGCAGCAGTGAAATTCGTATGGGCTAACAAAAACCCTCGAACTAGTGTAAAAACTCTAATGAGATCAAAGCAAAGAGGAGGATTGGGATTCCCGGACTTTGCACTCTATCATAAAGTGGCCTTAATATCAAGATTATTGGATTGGTTACATAATAGTCAGAATAAAGGGGTGGTAAAATTAGAGCTGGATATTTCTCCCATACCTCTGACGAGTATTCCCTGGTTACTAAAAGAGAATAGACCACATATTATAAATATGCCACTTTTAGTGAAGTCGGTAATGCAGATATGGGATAGGTCTATCATTAAATATAATTTATCTGGCAGACCCGGGCCCCTGACTCCCATAGTGGGTAACCCACAATTCCCACCCGGTATGCAAGTGTTCTCCTTACTGAAAGATGAGAACATCTCATATACATGTGTTTGGCAGGTCTTGGAACAAGGAAAAGATGAAGTAAAAAGTGAGTTTAGGCCAGAAAAACAAACTAATGGGAAACTGTGGATGGAGGCGGTCCAATTATTAGATTATATAAAATTCCTTAAGGCTCTTAATCCCCTAGATAGGCCATTAAAACCATTCGAGAAACTTGAAGGTGGAAGATAGGGGGCATACAAAATATATGAAAAGATGGGAACAAGACATGAGGAGAGAAATATCTGAGAAGGAATGGAATAGAATATTTAAAATAACTCATAGCTCAGTCATGTCTTCATTCCATCAAGAGAAAAATTATAAAGTATTATCTAGATGGTACAGGTGCCCAGAAGGGATTAAACACATAAATCCAGAGATGTCTGACAGGTGTTGGAGATGTGAAATAGAAGAGGGAACATACTTGCATATCTGGTGGAGTTGTCCTAGGTTACAACCATTCTGGGAGTCAGTGTTTGAAATATATCGCCGTGTGGAGGCAACAAATATTGAACAAGATCCCCTAACTGCATTTTTAACATTGATACCAGGTCCAAAAATAAAAATAAAAAATGATATTTTAAGATTTATGTTGGTAGCCGCTAAAATAAGTATATCACGGGGTTGGAAACTAACAGTCCCACCCTCAATAGAAAATTGGTCAAATATTATAGAAGAAATAAGGTATATGGAAGAACTAAGTGCAAAGGATACATATAGGAATGATAGTTATGAGAAGATATGGGAGAAATGGGAATCATTTAGACAATCGGAGGATTTTGAGAAAATGCTGAAAGAAGGTTAAAGGCAGCAATTGAAAAAGGATTAAGGGGTAATGCATGTATGGTCAAATAGGAATAAAGAAATATATGATTATAAAATTATTTAGATAAACATAGTATATGATATATATGAATGAAAAATGGAAAGGAATGAAGATGGTTCTATGGAGAGGAGGGGAAATGGGAAGACGGGATTAAGAAGTGAGGACACATGGTATATATAGAAGAAGTAGAAGGGGAAGGCAGTACACATAGGGTATAGGAAAGTAGGTAATTAAATAGTAGTTAGGATACACAATAAAAGTAGGACCAATATAAATCAGGACGTGGGGAGGAAGGAATAAGGTTTAGTTTGTAATAAAAGGGTTTATTATTGATTGTATATTGTTTAGTTAATACATTAGTGAACACATGAGGGAATAAAATAACAAGAATAAAGGAACGTGGACAATATAAGGGGACATAGTAAGGTTTACATATATATAATGGGTTATAGAAGTCACAAACACTAGAGGGGTATTTTAATGAAGTATAAGTGATGGGTACACTTTCTTTCCCCCTCTTTCCCACTCCCCCCTCCCCCCCCCTTAGAAACCATAAGAATGGGAGTTAGAATGGAGAAGAGAGTGATAGAGGAAGTAAAATATGATGGATGACTAGTGATGGATATTGGAAGTGGGTGAAAGTTGTTGTTATCTCAATTAGAGCTATAAATAATTATTAAAACTAAGAGATAATGATAAACTAATGTCTATGAATGTTTGTATAACTGTACTTTTTTATGAAACCAAACATTAAAAATATATTAAACAAAAAAAAAACATTTTCCACTATCAAAATAACTGCTAATTTAGTGTTCCATTAAGACTGTCAGACTAATACACCTGCTATCTTGTTTGTCTCTGAGGACCTTGTCATACTTGCATATATTTCGTGCAATGAAAGTGCCACTATTAACAAAATAAAAAATGACAAATACAATACAATCTATCACTAACATTAAAACTATAGTTTGTTTAGAAAATACGTTTTTCACTTTTTTAATTCTTTGCATCACATTGCTTCTGATCCCCAAGAGCATCTTTGCAGCTACTTCCTTCTGGTTGCAATCATACTGCAAAGTGTCCGCAATGTATGTATTGTGGAGAGTCAGCAAGGCTGAGCGCAAAGAAGGGTTTAACTTGGGAGGGCATGTACTTCCCCTACAGCCCTGCCTGTTAAAAAGGTAACACAGGTGAGAGAGGAGTGGGGAGCTGAGAGTCAGACAGAAAGCTCTGTGTGTGGGGCTGCTCAGAAGCAAATGGACTCTATCTTGGTGAGATCACCTAAACGCACTATGCAGTGCAACCTTCTTGAAATACTTTTTCCGTTATGTTTGCTGAGGAAAGCCTTTTACTTTACCGTTTTGCTGAAGAAAGCTGTTTGTTCTGTTACTGCTGGATGAAATAAAAACTGCTTATTTATATCGAATGGTGTTGAAGACGCATGTGTACCCCTGGGGTTCCCCACAATTGATGGAAAATGCGGGCACTTTGAGGGGTGCACACCAGTCAGATTTCCTGGGTAAAGACTGCACAAGCATTGCAAACACCAGGAAAATAAATGGAGGAGCTGGTTAAGCACCTGGTACAAGCCACAGTGGCTCAACAGCAGATCGGTGCACAGTCGGTTGCAGCACAACAGGAGACCAATCGCTTGCTGGCTGAACAGATCGCAGCATTGCAAACCACAGTGACGCAGCAAATCAGAAGGGTCCAGGAGGTTGGAGAAACACCAAGTAACCCTCGGAAGGCTGTGCAGCGGGCTCTGCAAAAGATGACTCCAGCAGACAGTGTGGAGGCTATCTTTCCCTCTTTGAGCAAATTGCCACACGGAAGGGATGCCTGAGGCGGACTGGGCAGATGTACTGGCCCCTTTCCTAATTGGAGAGTCCCAACAAGCATATTTTGATCTGGCCCCTGAAACTGCATGAGTTTACATGCAGTTGAAAGCAGAGATTTTGGCTAGAATGGGGGTGACTGTTACTTTAAGGGCAAGCCGGATCCATGCTTGGCGCTATGACAGGCCAAGCCTGCCCGTGCACAGTTGTTTGCCCTGTTGCACCTCCTGAAGGACTGGTTACAGCCAGAAAAACTTTCCCCACAGCAGCTAGTGGAGCGGGTTGCCCTGGACCGCTCTGTGCATGGCCTCCCCAAGGGACTGTATCGTTGGGTGACCCAGACAGAACACCTGTGCTGATGGTTTGTCTGGGGACCCTGCACCAATCAGAGAGGTGCGCCCTGGGACAAGGATGTCCACAGACATACGCACTGTGTCTGCTCAGGTGCAGGCTAATTATAATAAAGGCACTGCGGCATCTAACCCCCCCCGGGAACCTGCCCCTGGAAAGAGGACCCTGTGACATGCGTTGCTGGACCTGCCATCAACTGGGTCATCTGGCGGCCCAGTGTCCAAAGCGAGAGGAGCCAATGGAGTGTGACGTGAGCCGGCGCCGCTCCCTGTATTCCTACGCGGCTTGTGTGTCCACCAGCGAAAAACCGCATGAGAGAGTGGTGCACGTTAATGGTAATGAGGTTGTTGCCCTCCTTGACTCTGGAAGTGTCATTACCCTGCTTAGAGCAGACAAACTGCAGGGAAAGCCGATCCCTAAAGAGTATGTGGGGGTCATGTGTGTGCATGGTGATGTCAAAGACTACCCTGTAGCTCTGGTAACCCTATCTACCTCAGTGGGAACTGCTTTGTTAAAAGTTGGGGTGATGCCGGGGTTGCACCATGACCTGTTGATTGGAGATGACTTCCCCCTGTTCTGGGACTTGTATGAACAAAAAGTAAAGGGTTCTAAATCCTCCCCTAAAAAAGAGGATGACACGCCTGTACTTGCTGAGTCTGACCCGGGTCCCTTAGAAGTGTTTGCAGGGTTAGAGGTGGAAGCCCCTTCCTCTGAGCCCGACCTCGGTGACCTAGAGGTTTCCCGGGAAGATTTTCTGGGTGCTCAGATGAGGGACCCCACTCTTATCCCTGCCAGAGACCAGGTCACTGTATTACATAGTATTTGAGGTTGAATAAATACATTAGTCCATCAATTTTTTCTGGCAGGAGTCTCCAGCATCTGGTCCATGAAATTGTCGCGCAACATGTTTAGAAATCGCCCCGCCCCGTATTAAATGGTGAAGCCCAGCAACCTGGGGCAAATGATAGGTTCCCACATTTTGCTGTAAATGCTGATTTACTGTACAGGGTAACAAAAGATAATGATGAAGTTATTGAACAACTGGTGGTACCCAAGCCTTTTAGGCGCACCGTGCTACAGTTGGCTCATGCTCATGTGCTTGGGAGTCATCTTGGGGCGGTTAAGACTCAGGAACGGGTTTTAAAATGATTTTTTTGGCCTGGAGTGTACCGGGAAATTAAGGACTTCTGTGAGTCTTTTTCGACCTGCCAAATAACCGCCCCAACACCCCATTTTCGGAGTCCTTTGGTGCCGCTTCCGGTTATTGAAGTGCCGTTTCAACGCATACCCATGGACTTGGTCGGCCCCTTAGTCAAGTCAGCTAGGGGACACCAATACATCTTAGTAGTCCTTGACTATGCCACCAGGTATCCTGAAGCGGTCCCCTTAAGGAGCATGTCTTCCAAGATCATCGCACGGGAGTTGTTTCAGATGTTCACAAGAACAGGGCTCCCGTCCGAGATCCTGACTGACCAAGGAACACCCTTCATGTCTAAGGTAATGAAATAACTGTGCAGACTGTTCAGAATTAAACACTTGCGGACTTCAGTATATTATCCGCAAACTGATGGTTTAGTGGAGCGGTTTAACAAAACCCTAAAGGGGATGCTTAAGAAAGTGGTTGAGAAGGATGGCCATGACTGGAATTTTTTACTGCCCCATCTGTTGTTTGCCATAAGAGAGGTACCCCAGGCATCCACGGGGTTCTCACCATTTGAGTTAGTGTATGGAAGACACCCCCGTGGATTACTGGACATAGTTAAGGAGACTTGGGAGCAAGAAACCACGCCTTATCGGAGTGTGGTAGAGCATGTCGCCCAAATGTAGGACCGAATGGCGAATGTAATGCCCATAGTCAGGGAGCAGTTGCAGGCTGCACAGGAGACTCAAAGTCGCTTCTACAATCGGTCTGCGAAGGTTAGAGAGTTTCAACCTGGTGATCGGGTTCTGGTACCCACTGTAGAAAGTACGTTTCTGGCAAAATGGCAGGGACCTTTTGAGATCGTTGAGAAACTAGGGACAGTTAACTATAAGGTCTTCCAGCCCTCCAAGAGAAAGCCCTACCAAATTTACCATGTTAACTTACATAAACCCTGGAAGGAAAGAGAGGCTTTGATGGTAAGGCAGGAAGGACAGGGAGATCCTGATGCCCAGATTAAAAAAGTAGGCATAGCAGAGACCCTTTCACCTGCCCAAAAACAGGAAAACTGGGAGTTTTTGCAGAGGAATAGAGAAATGTTCTCAAGTCTGCCAGGGTTGACCGAGGTAATTAAACATGATATTCACACAGACCCTGGTGTTCGAGTGAACCTAAAACCCTACCGTATTCCCGAAGCCCGTCGAGAGGTGGTCTCAGCGGAATTAAAAAGTATGCTAGAACTTGGGATCATTGAGGCATCATGGCATCAGTAGTTGGTCGAGCCCTATAGTCTTGGTGCCCAAGCCCAATGGGACCTGGAGGTTTTGTAATGATTTCCGGAAGTTAAATGAAGTCTCCAAACCAGACGCTTACCACATGCCTCAGGTAGATGAGTTGATTGAGAGGTTAGGTCCTGCCCGTTACATTTCCACCCTAGACTTAACCAAAGGTTACTGGCAGATTCCCCTTTCAGTTGAAGCCAGAGAAAAAACAGCGTTTTCCACCCCCGAGGGATTATGGCAGTATGTCAGAATGCTTTTTGGGTTGCATGGGGCCCTATTGGGGCCCCTAATTTGCAAAAGGTCCAGCTAGTCCTGGATGCCCTTCGAAAGGCAGGGTTCACAGTAAACCCAGAGAAAAGTACGCTTGGGTTAGAAGAGGCCCGCTATTTGGGTTATGTGGTAGGTCGAGGACTGATTAAACCCCAATTGAACAAAGTGGAGGCTATGCAAAAATGGCCCCATCCTCTCACGAAAAAACAGGTGCGTTCTTTTCTGGGAATGGTGGGATATTACCGGAGGTTTATTCCTAATTTTGCTAGCCTGGCCTCACCTCTGACAGACCTCACAAAAGGAAATAAGTCCACTATGATCCATTGGACTGGGGAAGCAGAAGCAGCGTTTTGCAAGCTGAAGCTGGCGTTTTGCCAAGAACCTGTTCTTGTAGCCCTGAACTGGGACTGGGGGCGGTTTTGTCTCAGGTGGTTGGGGGTGAAGAACACCCCGTTGTATATTTGAGCCGGAAGCTCACTCCGGCCCAGAAAAACTATTCCATTGTGGAAAGAGAATGTCTCGCCATAAAATGGGCTCTGGAGACGCTCCGATACTACCTGTTGGGCCGATCCTTCAAGCTGGTGTCAGACCATGCCCCTCTTACGTGGATGGCACAGAACAAGGATAGGAACTCCAGAATCACTAGATGGTTCCTTGCCCTTCAGGACTTTACATTTAAGGTATTGCATAGACTGGGGAAAGTACATCAGAATGCAGACGCCCTTTCCCGGGTCTATTGTAGATTAGATTTGAATCAGTTGACCTCTCTGTAGGCAAAATGTGCTCTATTGTTTTGGATCATATTTATGTAATATTAAAGTCAAAGGAATTTTAAGTTATTTCAAATGCTGATGAAATTGCTTACAATGGATACTGCTTCTTGGTGTTGCAAAGTTTTAGCTTCCTGTAGAATCAGCTGGCCCCCTGAGCACTGGTCCTGACTTCTTGTTTTAGAGTGCCTCCTTTCTCAAGCAGAGTGCTATGCAGTCACCCTTCTGTGTGCTAGTAAGCTGTATCTGTCTCCACAAACACACATACACAGCAAATCAAGCTACTGCCCTCCCCCCGGCCCCCCTCCTCCCTTCACCAAGCAAGTAGATGAACAGTTGATGGAGTCTGTACTGTCCTTTGTGATCTAGTACTGGAGAGGAAGTTCAGGGAAGCTGAGCTAAGAGACTTGGGAAGCTATTTACGAAGGAGCCAAAGGATCCAGCCGTAGCTTTGGCCGATCCTTTGGCTCTCTTTGGCCGCCGGAGCCCTTCGGTTCAGTCTATAGCCTGTACAGCAGCCGGATACGGCCGAGCGGCTCAGCCAAGCCAAAGGCATATGCTTCGACTCGACTGAGCTGAAGTGACAGCCGAAGCAGGGTGAACGGTCTGCCGAAGGTCAGCCTTTCGCCCTGCACATGTTGTGGAAATTTTATTAGGATGTGTTTTTAGTATATTGTAATATTGTCATGTCTCTCAGTGTCGGGTTTCTGGGCCGCGCTCGATTTGAACGTGACAAGGATGAAATCAGCACTGAGGGTAAACCATTGGAGTAGATATCTTCATGTGGATGTGCGAATAATGGCGGAGCAGTGTTTTCTTAGCGAGTGTGTGGACGCCAGCTAGGGCACCTACGCGGTGCGCGGATTTATTGGCTTGGCGTGGACGCAGCAATGCTGGATAAAGTTCGCTCCAGTGTTAACCGGAGATTAAAGATGGCGGCGTCCATAGGCAGGCATGCTGTTTCCTTTGGGTAAGTGTTTGGGTGGGAAAACCATTGACTGGCAGCTGTGCACGGTGCTTCCCATGCATGAGCTATGTTATGTTGGTGTATTGAGGAAGTGATATTGGTTGTTGACATCACTTCCTGTTTTGTCACTTCCTGTTTGTGATCCTTTTGTTGAGATATAAAGATATAAAAGAGCTGCTGTGGTGGGGGAGACACGCAGACTTGGAACAGAATCTCCACCATGAAAGCATTACCTTTTCTTGACTCTGCATGAGTGTTTCCTTTCCTTGCACAAAAGAGCTTAATACCACTGTGCTTTTAAGAGCAGCAAATTAATATGCACAGGCAGTGTATATTAATTTCCACGACAGAATGGCGAGCGAGGTATAGTTACATAGTTACATAGTATTTGGGGTTGAATAAAGACATACGTCCATCAAGTCCAATCCATATAGGTCCACTCATTCTTAGGAATACTTGTATCCCTGAATATTACGGTCCCTCAGGAAATCGTCCAAAAGTTTCTTGAACAATTCTATATTTGTGCCAGTGAGTTGCAGACCCTAACCGCTCTTACTGTGAAGAACTCCCTTCGCCCGGAATTTTTTCTCCACCAATTTTAGGTGGTGGCATCTAGTCTTTGTAATGGAGTTAATCTTAAAGAGTTTTTTGCCAATGTTGCTGTCACCATTGAACATCTTGTACATGAAAATCATATCCCCCCTTAATCTCCTTACTTCCAACGTGAACATGTTTAAGTTCAGTAGCCTTGTCTCATAGCTCTGGTCCTCCATTCCTCTAATTAGTTTGGTTGCCCTCCGCTGGACATCCTCCAGTTCAAGGACATCCCTTCTTAGTACCGGCGACCAAAACTGGACCGTGTACTCCAGATGTGGCCGAACCAATGATCTATAAAGTGGCACAATTATAGACTTGTCTATGCAATACATACCCTTCTTAATACAGGACAAGACCCTGCTGGCTTTGTTTACCTCAGCCTGGCACTGCAAGCTACCATTCAGTTTGTGGTCTACAATGACCCCCAAATCTTTTTCTATTTCTGACTTCCCTAGTGGCATACCCATGATGGTATAGCCCATTTGTTTATTTTTATTTCCAAAGTGCATTACTTTGCATTTATCGACATTAAACCTCATCTGCCATATTATTGCCCACTCCACTATTTTATCCAGGTCCTCCTGTAATGTTATATTGTCACGATCCGTTTCTAATACCCTCCCTATTTTTGTATCGTCTGCAAACACAGAAACATGGCTATTCACTCCCTCCCCGATATCATTAATAAATAGGTTGAACAATATGGGACCCAGCACAGATCCTTGAGGCACACCGCTCATTACACTAGCCCAGTCTGAAAAGGTGCCATTAGTAGATACTCTCTGGACACGTTCCCGTAGCCAGTTCTCTATCCATGTACACACCCCCTCATCTATGTCCATAGACCTCAGCTTGTGAAGTAAGCACTTGTGTGGTACCTTATCAAATGCCTTTGAGAAATCCAGATATACCACATCTACCGGCTTCCCTCCATCCATATCTCTACTTACCCCCTCATAAAAAGTTAGCAAGTTAGTCAGGTAGAAACGGTCTTTCCTGAACCCATGCTGATTGGCATTAACTATGCCTTTATCCTTAACAAATTTTACCAAATAGTCTTAATCATACCTTCTAACAGTTTACAAACTACCGACGTTAGACTGATCGGCCTATAGTACCCAGGTTGGCATCTAGCCCCCTTTTTGAATATTGGAACTGCTCTAGCCCTCCGCCTATCACATGGTACTCTACCAGTCACTAAGGATTCTTAAAAAATTAGGAATAATGGTCTTGTTATAACCTGGCTTAGTTCCTTAAGTTACTTGGGGTGCAGGTTATCTGGTCCCACTGCTTTATTTGCGTTGAGCATTTTAAGTCTGTGTTGTATCCCGGTTTCCGTCAACCACGGTGGTATATTTTCGGTTGAACTATGTGTTTTATCACATACGTCAAACCCGTTTCCCTCCTGAGTGTATACTGAGGAGAAAAAAGTGTTCAGCGCCTTGGCCCTCTCCTTGTCATATGTGACTAACTTCCCGTTTTCGTCCTTTATTGGGCCTAACTGCTCCTTTCTTACCTTTTTATTGTTAATATATTGGTTGAATTTTTTTTTTTACTAACTGTGGCGATATGCGATATGCTTTTCGCACTCTATTTTAGCTTCCCTGATTACTAGTTTGCATCTTTTATTACATTCTTTGTAGTTAAGGAACGCCAATGCCGTCCCTTCCATCTTATATTTTATAAATACCATTCTCTTTGCCCTAACATGTAGTTTTACAGTTTTATTTAGCCATATAGGTTTAGTCTTTGATCTTTTGTTTTTGTTACCCAATGGTATACACTTTGAAATAGCAATATGTAATGTGTTCCTGAAACAGTCCCACATTTGGTCTGAGTTTAGGTTGTGAAATGAGTTTTCCCATTTTATTTCCCCCACTAGGTTGCACAGCTTATCGAAGTTGGCCCTTCTGATATTTAGGGTTCTTGTCCATCCAGCCCTATTTCCTTTCTTGTATTCAATATTAAAAGTAATCACATTGGGATCACTATTACCCAGTGTCTCCCCAATTGCAATGTCCTCAATAACTCCCCATTATTAGTAATTATTAAATCTAGGATGGCATTTTTCCTAGTTGGAACCTCCACCATCTGTTGTAATAGTATAGTCAACAGGCTTTTCTTCACAGCTGACTGAGGGGGGAAAGGCTGATTCAGGTTATGTATTTCAACTTTTGAAATGTTTGTTGTTTTTGAATCGGCATTCGGTCAGCTGTGTCGGAAAGTTTTGCTCGGCGAAAGAACTTATTCACTCTTTTTGTGCCAGGTAACGCTCATCTTGTGTAGTTTTTGGTGGATCTGAGTTGATTGTATGGTCAGATTGTGACGTGTGTTTGAGGGTGTAAACAGCTGCTGTGTATGTGAGATATGTGCTCAGTGTTTCGTGATATATTCGGGTTCTTATGTGAAGTGAATTTCTCTTGTTATTGGTAGAGTTCCGGACTGCGTAAGTTTTTGTGGTATAGTGTTTTATGCTGAACGGAAATCTATTCGTTTTTGGGCTGGAAATCCGTTTAGAGTGAAATTGATGCGTTTTTTTGCTTTCTATGCTCTAAAGCTCAGTTATTGGTGTATTTCTTTGTGTTTTTGTGTTAGACCATGCGGCTTGAGTGGCCATCTTATTTTCCTTTGTGTTTGTTTTTGCATTAGGGTGCACATGTCTGTGAGACCATTTTGTTTTTGTAGTGATTTTATTCGGGTTTAGTATTAGAAGGCTGTTTTAGTGCTATTGTTGCAGTTTTGAACTAAATTTAGTTTTTTTGGTATTCATTTTGGTGCTGCAGGTTTTTAACAAGGAATTCAGTTTTAGGTGAAGCTGGTTCACTTTTGGCTGAGTTTTGGTGTCTATGAAAAGCGATTAGTTTGTTTTTGCATCAAATGTCTGTTTTTGTCTATTGTGTCTTTTTGTAACCTTTCTATGTATAGCTTGCTTTAGTTTTGGTAAGTTTTGTGCTGGATATCTGTTGAGTATTTTATGGTTTGCTTATGGTATAGCTCAGTGACCAGCCTGATAGGGGAATCATTGTGTGAACATTAGTGGCAGTTTAGTAGTGAAATTGTCCTAGAGTTATTGATTTTGCTTAATACTTGTGTGTTTGTGGCTGTTATACTGAATTGTAGAATTGTTTGGCACAGTTAATAGTTGGTGGTTATTACAGGTACTGCAGTATAAAAGTGTGGTGCTTTGTAGTTCTGTGCCAAAAGTATTGGGACAACGAGCCATAGAGTTTGATAGCATTAATACGATTGCTGTGTTACTATTCCTGTATCATGGAAGGCATTTTTAAAGAAGTAGCAAAAGTGAAAGACACAGAGGTCTGTGTCTGTGTTCAAGCCATGCAGGGATCTACTGATCCATGGCTGCAGGCTGCGAATTGGGTAGCAAACATGATCGGTACCAGAAAGTGGCGCAAACGAAAAGGTAAATATGCTCTTATTTTTGCTGCTGGTTGGATAGCAGATAAATATCAGGAGTCTTGTAGGCTGAAGCTGAGTTTGAAAGGAGAAGTGGAAGTTTAAAACTGGAAAATGGGAAATTGAGAACTCTTGTCCAAATGTCTGCTGAAGCTGGCACTGAGTACGAACGTACTGTGAGGTGTAATACTGAGTTGCGCAAGGAAAATGAATGGCTGACTGAAAGCGTAATGGAGGCACAAGCTGTGGTAAGGGAATTGTCTGTACTCTACAGGAGTGCAAAGGCCGAGCATTCTCAGTGTCTGGCCCAGATTGAGTCATTGAAACAACCGTTAGAGAGTCATAGTGCGATTATGACTGCAGTTGATGTTTCTGGGGTTAGAGGCAATGTATGTGTTGTAGATGTGGAGAAGTCCGACAAGGACTTTGGTTCAGAAACTGAAACTGACTCAGGGATGGAGATGGACGATGCAAATGACCCTGGAGTTGGAAGTATTAACCAGTTGACATCCGCGGAGTTAAACCCCCTTCCCATCAACACAAAAAAGAATTAAAAAAACAACATTTTGTAGGGGTCCCCACCCCTACATACACGCATGTAAACATGCGTCAGCTGCGCATACCTGCGAAAGCGACGATTGGGCCCATTACGCCGCACATGTTACATATCGCCGCGAACATCGGAATGAGAGCAATAAGTCTAGGGCCATCAATCACTGATAACACTAAACTGATGAGCGGTAAAAGCTTTTAAACCGTCGCCTATGGCCAATTTTGGTTATGCTAGTTTTTTGCGATTTTGCGAGTGCGCGCAATTTTTAAGCTTGACATGTTTGGTGTCTATTTACCCAACGTGACCCCGCCTTTTATATTTTACCAAAAAAGTGGGTAATATTAGTTGTTTTATAACATAATTTTTTTTTCAAAATTTTCAGTAATTTCTCCTGAATATAGTAAAAAATAAAACCTGCGGTGGTGATTAAATACCACCAAAAGAAAGCTCTATCTCTCCCCAAAAAATGGTATAAAATTCATTTCAGTACAGCGTTGCATGACGGAATAAATGTCAGTCAAAGTACTGCAGCGCTGAACACTGAAAAATGGCCTGGCCAGGAAGTGGGTCTAAACACCCGGTCTTCAAGCGGTTAAACCTGCAAATCCAGAGGTCTGAAGTTCTAATTTTTGGTTACTGTGAAAGGCGCCTGCTGTAAATTCGGTTTATGCTTTTAGTTTAGTATCCTTTTAACAACTAGTAAGAAAACAATATTTTTGCTTACGAACAAGGTTGAAATAATTTTTTTGGGGTTAGCAGACCAATGCACAGCTAATTACTATTTGCTAAACTGACACTAGTTGAGATTCATACTAAGTGAAAAGCCTTATAATTTGACTTACATTTCTTAAAAAAAAGATTTTAAGTTGCCACTTTTGTGTATAAACAAAGGTACTTTAAACATTTTTGACAAAGTATGTGATGCCAATGTATGATGTTAATGTTGGGAGTCCCCAATATTGCCCCTAATCATTCCATAACAGTCTGTATAACATTAAGGAACCCCACAAAGCTGCAAATGTTTTTTTTACATGTTGCGTAGCTGCATAAAATGAGTGTAGTGCGAGGGGTCCTAATTGCCCATGGGGCACGTATAAAGAAGGATAGAAAACGGTCTATAAAAACCCTATTAGCAGAAATCCATGGGCTGGAGCAACAGTATAAGTGAGTACAGGATCCAACTACCTTTGTTTCTGTACAACGGAAGAGAAGCGAGTTGCACAAGATGCTGGACATATATCAACGCTATAAAGACTGTGCTATTCACTCTCTCTATGAGTTTGGAAACAGATGTAGTAGATCACTAGCAGAATCTATCAGAGATAAATGGAAGAAAACATACATTCCAAAAATTCAATGTCCAACTAGAGGTCTTGTGTATACCTCAGAGCTTATTGCGAAATCCTTTCACCAATATTACTCTGAGTTATATAATATAGGGAATAGGTTCACGGATAGGGATAATAACACAAATCGTACAAACAGCGCTCTTGTAGTGGTATTGAGGGGGTAAAAAATGTGACCCTAATTAGTGTGCAGCCCTGAAACCCAGGAGGAGTGCCTGTGGATATGCAATCAGAAAAACCAAAATAAAGATTAAACAAATGTTCAAAAGGATGCTTAAGAAGGCTATCATAAGAACGCGTGGGTCATTCTGATATGTGAAAGGGCGTAACATAAGTTTTTAACTGAGGCTGAGTTTGTGGAGGGGAACATGGGGTATGTAGGAGACCGATTAGTCTGGGTCTTCAGAGCCATGGGTGGGCGTCATTTACAAAATGGTCAAAATTTCCAGTTCTTCATTTAGTCCCGTTCTAACAAGGGTATTCAGTTTGTATATCCAGAATGTTTCTTGTCTATATAGCTTTTGGAAACGTTCGGCTGGGGAGAAATGGTCGGGAATTTGTTCTATGGCGAAAACACAAAGATCCTGGATGCGTTTGCCGTGTTTCGCTGCGAAGTGTCTAGGGACGCTGTGGTCACGGTTGCCGTCAGCGATGAAGCGTCTATGATCTCCTATCCTCTTTCTCAGCGGACGTATGGTGCGACCAATGTATAATAGATTACATGGGCATTTTAGGCCATATACTACATGGTCATGTGATAAACTGTTTTATGTGATATCTGTTGTCTAAGTGATCGGTGAAGGAGGATTGGCCGTGAGTGATGAACTGGCAAGTCAGACAGCGGGATTTTTTGCATTGATATGTTCCCACTCTATTATCAAATTTCTGATGTGGTGAGTCTCTCGTGACCCCGGTTGTTATCCTACTTGGTGCTAATTTATTTTTGAGGTTACGGGCCTTTCTAAAAGTGACTGCGGGTTTGGTGGAAATGAACGGGCCTAATTTGGGGTCTTGTTTTAAGATGTGCCAATTTTTTCGAATTATACTTTGTATTTTGTTATGATTATTATTGAATGTGGTGATGAATCGGGTTTCTGCTGCGGGCTCTGGGCGAGTGTCTGTTACTAGTCTAGGTGGTTGTAGATATGTAGAGTATGCGTTGTGGATGAGTGTTTCTGGGTAAGCTTTGCCCTTGAATTTATTTGCAAGTAATTTACTTTGTGCGGTGAAATCTGTTGATCTGGAACAGTTCCGCTTTAGCCTGCAGAACTGGCTCTTGGGGATGTTTTGAAGCCATCAGGGATGGTGGCAACTGTTAAAATGTGAAACAATGTAAAATCTGCGCTTCTGGACTGGGTGC
>NW_017310042.1:0-659 GCF_000935625.1 Nanorana parkeri
AATCAAAGGGGACAGAGGGCAGCCCTGTCGAGTACCATTAGAAATTTACAGACGTGAGATTCAGAGATACAAAGTAACATCATTTATAACCATTGTCCCGGAATGACAGTTCACAGATACAAAGTAACATTGTACTAAATGTATTTTTCTACAATTTCCTCCATTTCATTCATCTTCAGATCAAAGGGATTTCCTTCATGAATATGATGTCAGTTAAGACAACCGTACAAAGTATAAAAAAGAAGTATATATACAGTATATATATATAAAAATTGTTATTATTAAACCCGTTTGACCCTTCTTTCCCCCTTTTTTTTTCCTTTTTTTCCCCCTCATTTAAAAAATGGTGAAAATTAACAAAGTTCTTTAATTTATTTGTAATTCGATTTGTAAATAACTTTGGAATCCTTTATACCAGAATCAGTTCAATAACTGGACAAATGATAACATAAAATTAATGCTTTGTTGTCTACAGTAACACTCATTTTAATTTAAACTGACTGATCAACAAATGTTTGTTTTGTTGTTTTTTTTGTCTATAGATTGTATAGAAACATAAACATTTTTTTTTTGAAAGAAACTAAGAAAAAGTTGTTGTTTGTCCTAAAAACAGTGTAATTGTTACTTTGTTATATTAAGTCATGAAAATGTTTTTGTTA
>NW_017310042.1:2172-3417 GCF_000935625.1 Nanorana parkeri
CCGGGCCGGGATGTGTCCAAGATCTTCTGGTGTCTGAGCAACTCTACAACCCTTCTATCCCAGGGTGACAACACTCACTCATTGGGCCGGATTTCCCACAAGGCCAACCGAGGCCCGGCCTTGGGGCAGCATGGATGTGGAATTCCTATCTCCTGATGCCCGGGACATGAAGTTCTGGGAGCCGGGCGGGTAGTTGTTTTCTAAATGTCCTCAGAATATTAAAGCTTTTCGGGAAGTTAGACAAGAGGCTCAAATCACAAAGCTAACACACCAGGAAAAGGATCTTTATTCTCTGATCAGTGACGGCCATTTTCATCCAATGAGTCCAATGAGACCGGAAGTCACAAGATGACGATGATCTGTTATCCAGGTGTGTGAGCTTTGTGAATGGAGCCCAATGTGTCCGATCTACAGTGTATCCTGAGTGTATAAAGCCGTACAATGGGAAGATCATTTGTAAACATGTGTATTGTGTATCCAGGGATAGTGATTATTTCTGTAACACATCTGATTACATGCGGTATGCAGGCGTGTGCATGCAGCGGCTGTCACCTGATCATTAACTTGAATGGGTTACAGTTGCTGCATGTAAACGCCAGATTAGGGATTCCTGCTGCAGGAAAACGTACGTTTGTGAATCACAGCTGCTCTGTGACCCAGGAAGCAGCTTTTCGTTTTCTGAGTCACGATCCCATTCGTCGGCTGCGCTGTCCGGCTCCATCCGTCCTCCCACCCTCTTCACAAGCAGGCAAGCCGCGCTCTACTCCTACACACAGACGGGCTCCGGCTTGCCCCTCCTCTTCACAACATAGGCGTTTGAACAAGGCGTTTGACTACGGCCACCCCCCAGGAAGGTGCCGCCCTAGGCAAACGCCTAGTTTGCCTCGCTGTAAATACGCCCCTGGCCGCTCTCCCATCTCAGCTGTCACAGGAGAGCCAGCACAGTACTGTACTAGAATTCCTGTATTGGAAGTGACAGGTTCAATAAAGAGAACCTGTCACCTCCAAATGCTATCACACAGGGGGGCTTGTTATCCCCCGTGTGAAAGCAATAAAAGTTAAGTTTTTTTTTTTTCTTATTAAAAAAAATATAAAATAAATTAAACATTTTAAAAAGTAAAATATAACAAGAAATAATCATTTAAAAAAAAAAGAATAAAAAGGACAGACAGCTGAGAACAATGTAACTGATTAGGGCAGAGCACAGCACAGGCTGTTATAAGCTCACAGGATTTATGGCAGGAT
>NW_017310042.1:3532-25288 GCF_000935625.1 Nanorana parkeri
CCGGTACTTTAAGACCCCTGGTGTACAAGTATGACATATGGATACAGACTCCCTCCCATACATCTCCCTTACCCAATCTCACACGTAGACACCACCACTGCTTGTATCAGCACGCTGTGTGCGCCTCCTCTCTTCTCCCAGCCGTCACAGCTGCTCTGTGACCCAGGAAGCAGCTTTTCGTTTTCTGAGTCACGATCCCATTCGTCGGCTGCGCTGTCCGGCTCCATCCGTCCTCCCACCCTCTTCACAAGCAGGCAAGCCGCGCTCTACTCCTACACACAGACGGGCTCCGGCTTGCCCCTCCTCTTCACAACATAGGCGTTTGAACAAGGCGTTTGACTACGGCCACCCCCCAGGAAGGTGCCGCCCTAGGCAAACGCCTAGTTTGCCTCGCTGTAAATACGCCCCTGGCCGCTCTCCCATCTCAGCTGTCACAGGAGAGCCAGCACAGTACTGTACTAGAATTCCTGTATTGGAAGTGACAGGTTCAATAAAGAGAACCTGTCACCTCCAAATGCTATCACACAGGGGGGCTTGTTATCCCCCGTGTGAAAGCAATAAAAGTTAAGTTTTTTTTTTTTCTTATTAAAAAAAATATAAAATAAATTAAACATTTTAAAAAGTAAAATATAACAAGAAATAATCATTTAAAAAAAAAAGAATAAAAAGGACAGACAGCTGAGAACAATGTAACTGATTAGGGCAGAGCACAGCACAGGCTGTTATAAGCTCACAGGATTTATGGCAGGATCAGCAGGATCTTTTTTGCACTTATTAAACAGCTAGAGCTAAAAGCCTTCAATAGGATATTTAATGGACCAAAAAGGGACAAATGGGAGAAGGAGATTGTTTACAGACCTGTCACAGGTACAGAATATTATATTGGCAGGTTTTCTGTCTCCATCAATCACGGCATATATGACCCACCTGACTCCATCTCCAGATCTTCTGTTCCCTTCATTGCACGCTGCAGACAAACACTATTCTGTGCTCTGCTCAGTCCGAGTCTTCAACGTCTGTTGCGGTTTTATGTAATATTTTTAAAAAGAAGACGAACCCCCTTATAAGACTTTAGTTTCAGGAACTTAAAATGCCAGAAAGAGGAAATGTGCAGCGTTCTCCAGAATTCTGTATAATACTGTACAGGAACCTCTGCCCCTTATCTACAGATGATCTCATCTCAGGGCTTTCCGGCCTCTGATGGTCCATTACTACCCAATAAAACAGCATTAGAGCCTGATATTAATGGTTTGGTCATGTGTGGACCATCACTCAATGGTTTGGTCATGTATGGACCATCACTCAATGGTTTGGTCATGTGTGGACCATCACTCAATGGTTTGGTCATGTATGGAACATCACTCAATGGTTTGGTCATGTGTGGGCCATCACTCAATGGTTTGGTCATGTGTGGGCCATCACTCAATGGTTTGGTCATGTGTGGACCATCGCTTAACCTGGTCATGGTGAGAGGAGGTGTAAGCTTCTCAGTGTGGGGGGGGGAGGGGGGGCAGAGCAGACACTATGAATGGCAGTTGATGAAGAGAAAGCTTCAGCCCAGTCATCTGTGTTTCTAGTGAAGAGTTGGGTTTGGTCCACATATCTCCCCTTGCTAGACCCACCCCACCCCTCCTGAGACCCTCTGACAAAGACATCAGGCTGACACCCCGGAGCAGAGCAGCAGTAAAGAATTTGTAGAGAATTCATATGCCATTATTCTGCATTGCTGTATAATGTATTGCTGGGAATTGTAGTTCTCTATAGCAGGTTCCATTCTGCATTGCTGTATGATGTATTGCTGGGTTTTGTAGTTCTCTATAGATGATGGTAGTATTCTGCATTGCTGTATAATATATTGCTGGGAATTGTAGTCCTCTATAGATGATGGTAGTATTCTGCATTGCTGTATAATGTATTGCTGGGAATTGTATTCCTCTATAGATGATGGTATTAATCTACTTTGCTATATAATGTGCTGAGATTTGTAGTCCCTCTACAGCTTGGAGTCAGTGGCAGAACTACCAGTGTCACAGCGCTGGTGTGCGCGCACAGCACTGGCAAGGCATCCCTCCACTACTGGTGTGCAATCATTTTCCTCAATCCAGAAATGTATATACTGTGTCACATACAGGTGTGCATGAAGGAAGGTCGGTCATGAAAACAGCTGATTCGGAGGAGTTGGCCCCACTGGAAGTGACACAGTCGAGAAAATGTATGGGGTCGAGAAAAATTATAGAACACTGACTTTGACACTGTCTGGCTCCTCCCGCTATCCCTCCAACAGCTCACAGCTCAGAAGTCTGGTGGCCTACAGTGGGCGAGAGTGCCTAAGTACCGCACATATAGCAGGGTTAGGCCAGAACCATGTAGGGAGCCCAGCAGGAGGAGAGTACCATCCCCCAGCCAGTTACCCCTTTCATGGACTTCCGAGTGGGTCCTCCCATCACCCGACCATTCACACTCTCGTTACATGGACGGCAGAAGTGGCAGGTGGGGGCGGGGGAAGAGGCAGAGCGGGACGGGGGCCAAGTCGCTGGACCATGGGCCTCTGGGTTGTACATGCCCCCTGGGCTAAAAGTTGTATCATGTCCTGATAACAATCATTTTGGATGAATAAAGAAAGAAGATTGAGTGCTGCAACACCCCAACATTATTTGTTGCTATGTATAAGGAATAAGGGACGGATTCCTGTGTTTGACGGCAGCGCTTGAGAGGGAGTTGGAGTGCGGAGCACCTCATCGATTTATATATAATGTGAATTAATAAATTAATTCATTCATTCTAGCGGCTCATACCTATGAGGTAGCCCCTAAAACATGATATCATTTCCTGTTGGTCCTGCCAGTAAAACCGTTGCATAGTCACCCCTTCTAATAACTCTCACAACCCCTAAGATTGACCCAACATGACTCTGTCTATAAGGGGAACTAAGAGATATGATATAAAGTCCTCTCTCAGTCCCTCTCAGCCCCGTCTAGCCGGGTTCAGGAGAATTCAGCTTCTCAGCTACATTGACCATTAATAAAATAAGTATATTACGTTTCTTATAAGACATTCAACGTGCCGACTTGTCTTGAAAATGTCCGTTTATCGCACTTAGAGGAAGGACACCGGAGGCTTTAGATGGACTTCTAACCTTCCATTGCTCTCTTCCAGGTGCAGATAAAAAGCAGGCCCAGGGCTGCCTCTGCATTGCGTGCTATGAGCAGCGTATTTCACCGGCCTCACAAAGTTACATCATCAGAATATTCAGATATTTCCGCCCGGCGTTCTTCTTCTTCTTTCTTTTTTTAGAACAAGTCATTTTTTTTCATGTTGCAATCTGTTCTAGTTCTGGTACAAAGTTACCCTCCTATTGACTGAGCCAATGATTATTGATCAGGTCTCCTGTACTTAGTGTGTCTGGTGGCCTCTATTCCATTCCCACTAGGGGGGTAGATATAGTGATGGGAAATACAGGGAGGGCAATTCTTCCAATGGGGACACCTGTTCTGGTGACAACTATCACTTTGGAGAGATTTCCCTTCAATTCCTTTTGTGTCTCCAGGACAGGAAATGAAACCTCTCCAATTGGACACAGACAGAAAAAAATAAACTGAACGAGGTTTTATCTGAAAAAAAACTTTAAAGGAGAAGTATGAGGGGGGGTTGGCTTTTCACTCACCTTGTAGTTCTAGCCGACCTGTGACAAT
The DNA here is from genome assembly GCF_000935625.1 of Nanorana parkeri. Taxonomy (NCBI): domain Eukaryota; kingdom Metazoa; phylum Chordata; class Amphibia; order Anura; family Dicroglossidae; genus Nanorana; species Nanorana parkeri. The sequence continues at coordinate 7,225 of NW_017310042.1, forward strand.
GAGACTGTCACAGGTCGGCTCAGTAGATCGGGAGGTGAGAGAACATATACCGGCGTTCGCTCACCTCTCGATCCTGTCACAGCTCTCTGCCGTGACAGGGGAGGGGCTGGATTCCCCCCTCCCCGCTCCGATCCTCCAGCGCTGACTGGCTGAACGGACGGGGGAGGGGTGGATACAGCTGTCACTCACGCAGCTGGGCGGATCTCGACATCGATGTCGGGATCCGCTCCGGCTGCGGCGTCTCAGTATACCGCAAGCTGTAGCTCCCTATATACTGAGCCTAGGGTGACGGGAGGACGCTAGTTTATGTCCTCCCGTTACCCTAAGGAGAACTATGGGGAAAAAGACTGACCCCATACTTCTCCTTTAATTCAGAATGGTGTTTTTTTTTTCCGAAATAAATTTTTATTGGATAAAAAAAAGGTATTTTACAATAGAGAAGATAAGTCGTATTATGGGAGGAGAGCCAACATAAAGTGTACAGTAATAAACAACACAGGTTATGACATAGACATATCATGGGCCATTATTGTCAAATGCATCAATGTTTATGATCGTCAAGACGTCCTCTCGAATCTTTAGGTTCAAGAAACATTCGTGTGTACCTCTTAATGTTCACATAGAAATATAGAGGAGTGTAGAAAGTTTTGTATAATTGAAAAATAATAAAAGTAAAGATGTGCCCATCTATCGCTTTTCAATTGCAGGAGGACGTGAGAAACACATTGACAAACGTCCAGTCCAGGCTGTGTGGGGAGGAGAGAGGGACAGAGGAGTCCGGGCTGTGTGGGGAGGAGAGAGGGACAGAGGAGTCCAGGCTGTGTGGGGAGGAGAGAGGGACAGAGGAGTCCGGGCTGTGTGGGGAGGAGAGAGGGACAGAGGAGTCCGTGCTGAGTGGGGAGGAGAGAGGGACAGAGCAATCCAGGCTGTGTGGGGAGGAGAGAGGGACAGAGGAGTCCAGACTGTGTGGGGAAAAGAGAGGGACAGAGGAGTCCGGGCTGTGTGGGGTAAGAGAGAGGGACAGAGGAGTCCGGGCTGTGTGGGGAGGAGAGAGAGACAGAGTAGTCCAGGCTGTGTGGGGAGGAGAGAGGGACAGAGGAGTCCAGGCTGTGTGGGGAGGAGAGAGGGACAGAGGAGTCCAGGCTGTGTGGGGAGGAGAGAGGAACAGAGGAGTCCAGGGGTGTGTGGGGAGGATATAGAGACAGAGGAGTTCAGGCTGTGTGGGGAGGAGAGAGGGACAGGGGAGTCCGGGCTGTGTGGGGAGGAAAGAGGAACAGAGGAGTCCAGGGGTGTGTGGGGAGGAGAGAAGGACAGAGGAGTCCCGGCTGTGTGGGGAGGAAAGAGGAACAGAGGAGTCCAGGGGTGTGTGGGGAGGAGAGAAGGACAGAGGAGTCCCGGCTGTGTGGGGAGGAAAGAGGAACAGAGGAGTCCAGGGGTGTGTGGGGAGGAGAGAAGGACAGAGGAGTCCCGGCTGTGTGGGGAGGAAAGAGGAACAGAGGAGTCCAGGGGTGTGTGGGGAGGAGAGAAGGACAGAGGAGTCCCGGCTGTGTGGGGAGGAAAGAGGAACAGAGGAGTCCAGGGGTGTGTGGGGAGGAGAGAAGGACAGAGGAGTCCCGGCTGTGTGGGGAGGAAAGAGGAACAGAGGAGTCCAGGGGTGTGTGGGGAGGAGAGAAGGACAGAGGAGTCCCGGCTGTGTGGGGAGGAAAGAGGAACAGAGGAGTCCAGGGGTGTGTGGGGAGGAGAGAAGGACAGAGGAGTCCCGGCTGTGTGGGGAGGAAAGAGGAACAGAGGAGTCCAGGGGTGTGTGGGGAGGAGAGAAGGACAGAGGAGTCCCGGCTGTGTGGGGAGGAAAGAGGAACAGAGGAGTCCAGGGGTGTGTGGGGAGGAGAGAAGGACAGAGGAGTCCCGGCTGTGTGGGGAGGAAAGAGGAACAGAGGAGTCCAGGGGTGTGTGGGGAGGAGAGAAGGACAGAGGAGTCCCGGCTGTGTGGGGAGGAAAGAGGAACAGAGGAGTCCAGGGGTGTGTGGGGAGGAGAGAAGGACAGAGGAGTCCCGGCTGTGTGGGGAGGAAAGAGGAACAGAGGAGTCCAGGGGTGTGTGGGGAGGAGAGAAGGACAGAGGAGTCCCGGCTGTGTGGGGAGGAAAGAGGAACAGAGGAGTCCAGGGGTGTGTGGGGAGGAGAGAAGGACAGAGGAGTCCCGGCTGTGTGGGGAGGAAAGAGGAACAGAGGAGTCCAGGGGTGTGTGGGGAGGAGAGAAGGACAGAGGAGTCCCGGCTGTGTGGGGAGGAAAGAGGAACAGAGGAGTCCAGGGGTGTGTGGGGAGGAGAGAAGGACAGAGGAGTCCCGGCTGTGTGGGGAGGAAAGAGGAACAGAGGAGTCCAGGGGTGTGTGGGGAGGAGAGAAGGACAGAGGAGTCCCGGCTGTGTGGGGAGGAAAGAGGAACAGAGGAGTCCAGGGGTGTGTGGGGAGGAGAGAAGGACAGAGGAGTCCCGGCTGTGTGGGGAGGAAAGAGGAACAGAGGAGTCCAGGGGTGTGTGGGGAGGAGAGAAGGACAGAGGAGTCCCGGCTGTGTGGGGAGGAAAGAGGAACAGAGGAGTCCAGGGGTGTGTGGGGAGGAGAGAAGGACAGAGGAGTCCCGGCTGTGTGGGGAGGAAAGAGGAACAGAGGAGTCCAGGGGTGTGTGGGGAGGAGAGAAGGACAGAGGAGTCCCGGCTGTGTGGGGAGGAAAGAGGAACAGAGGAGTCCAGGGGTGTGTGGGGAGGAGAGAAGGACAGAGGAGTCCCGGCTGTGTGGGGAGGAAAGAGGAACAGAGGAGTCCAGGGGTGTGTGGGGAGGAGAGAAGGACAGAGGAGTCCCGGCTGTGTGGGGAGGAAAGAGGAACAGAGGAGTCCAGGGGTGTGTGGGGAGGAGAGAAGGACAGAGGAGTCCCGGCTGTGTGGGGAGGAAAGAGGAACAGAGGAGTCCAGGGGTGTGTGGGGAGGAGAGAAGGACAGAGGAGTCCCGGCTGTGTGGGGAGGAAAGAGGAACAGAGGAGTCCAGGGGTGTGTGGGGAGGAGAGAAGGACAGAGGAGTCCCGGCTGTGTGGGGAGGAAAGAGGAACAGAGGAGTCCAGGGGTGTGTGGGGAGGAGAGAAGGACAGAGGAGTCCCGGCTGTGTGGGGAGGAAAGAGGAACAGAGGAGTCCAGGGGTGTGTGGGGAGGAGAGAAGGACAGAGGAGTCCCGGCTGTGTGGGGAGGAAAGAGGAACAGAGGAGTCCAGGGGTGTGTGGGGAGGAGAGAAGGACAGAGGAGTCCCGGCTGTGTGGGGAGGAAAGAGGAACAGAGGAGTCCAGGGGTGTGTGGGGAGGAGAGAAGGACAGAGGAGTCCCGGCTGTGTGGGGAGGAAAGAGGAACAGAGGAGTCCAGGGGTGTGTGGGGAGGAGAGAAGGACAGAGGAGTCCCGGCTGTGTGGGGAGGAAAGAGGAACAGAGGAGTCCAGGGGTGTGTGGGGAGGAGAGAAGGACAGAGGAGTCCCGGCTGTGTGGGGAGGAAAGAGGAACAGAGGAGTCCAGGGGTGTGTGGGGAGGAGAGAAGGACAGAGGAGTCCCGGCTGTGTGGGGAGGAAAGAGGAACAGAGGAGTCCAGGGGTGTGTGGGGAGGAGAGAAGGACAGAGGAGTCCCGGCTGTGTGGGGAGGAAAGAGGAACAGAGGAGTCCAGGGGTGTGTGGGGAGGAGAGAAGGACAGAGGAGTCCCGGCTGTGTGGGGAGGAAAGAGGAACAGAGGAGTCCAGGGGTGTGTGGGGAGGAGAGAAGGACAGAGGAGTCCCGGCTGTGTGGGGAGGAAAGAGGAACAGAGGAGTCCAGGGGTGTGTGGGGAGGAGAGAAGGACAGAGGAGTCCCGGCTGTGTGGGGAGGAAAGAGGAACAGAGGAGTCCAGGGGTGTGTGGGGAGGAGAGAAGGACAGAGGAGTCCCGGCTGTGTGGGGAGGAAAGAGGAACAGAGGAGTCCAGGGGTGTGTGGGGAGGAGAGAAGGACAGAGGAGTCCCGGCTGTGTGGGGAGGAAAGAGGAACAGAGGAGTCCAGGGGTGTGTGGGGAGGAGAGAAGGACAGAGGAGTCCCGGCTGTGTGGGGAGGAAAGAGGAACAGAGGAGTCCAGGGGTGTGTGGGGAGGAGAGAAGGACAGAGGAGTCCCGGCTGTGTGGGGAGGAAAGAGGAACAGAGGAGTCCAGGGGTGTGTGGGGAGGAGAGAAGGACAGAGGAGTCCCGGCTGTGTGGGGAGGAAAGAGGAACAGAGGAGTCCAGGGGTGTGTGGGGAGGAGAGAAGGACAGAGGAGTCCCGGCTGTGTGGGGAGGAAAGAGGAACAGAGGAGTCCAGGGGTGTGTGGGGAGGAGAGAAGGACAGAGGAGTCCCGGCTGTGTGGGGAGGAAAGAGGAACAGAGGAGTCCAGGGGTGTGTGGGGAGGAGAGAAGGACAGAGGAGTCCCGGCTGTGTGGGGAGGAAAGAGGAACAGAGGAGTCCAGGGGTGTGTGGGGAGGAGAGAAGGACAGAGGAGTCCCGGCTGTGTGGGGAGGAAAGAGGAACAGAGGAGTCCAGGGGTGTGTGGGGAGGAGAGAAGGACAGAGGAGTCCCGGCTGTGTGGGGAGGAAAGAGGAACAGAGGAGTCCAGGGGTGTGTGGGGAGGAGAGAAGGACAGAGGAGTCCCGGCTGTGTGGGGAGGAAAGAGGAACAGAGGAGTCCAGGGGTGTGTGGGGAGGAGAGAAGGACAGAGGAGTCCCGGCTGTGTGGGGAGGAAAGAGGAACAGAGGAGTCCAGGGGTGTGTGGGGAGGAGAGAAGGACAGAGGAGTCCCGGCTGTGTGGGGAGGAAAGAGGAACAGAGGAGTCCAGGGGTGTGTGGGGAGGAGAGAAGGACAGAGGAGTCCCGGCTGTGTGGGGAGGAAAGAGGAACAGAGGAGTCCAGGGGTGTGTGGGGAGGAGAGAAGGACAGAGGAGTCCCGGCTGTGTGGGGAGGAAAGAGGAACAGAGGAGTCCAGGGGTGTGTGGGGAGGAGAGAAGGACAGAGGAGTCCCGGCTGTGTGGGGAGGAAAGAGGAACAGAGGAGTCCAGGGGTGTGTGGGGAGGAGAGAAGGACAGAGGAGTCCCGGCTGTGTGGGGAGGAAAGAGGAACAGAGGAGTCCAGGGGTGTGTGGGGAGGAGAGAAGGACAGAGGAGTCCCGGCTGTGTGGGGAGGAAAGAGGAACAGAGGAGTCCAGGGGTGTGTGGGGAGGAGAGAGGGACAGAGGAGTCCGGGCTGTGTGGGGAGGAGAGAGGGAAATAGGAGTCCAGGCTGTGTGGGGAGGAGAGAGGGACAGAGGAGTCCGGGCTGTGTGGGGAGGAGAGAGGGACAGAGGAGTCCGGGCTGTGTGGGGAGGAGAGAGGGACAGAGGAGTCCGGGCTGTGTGGGGAGGAGAGAGGGACAGAGGAGTCCGGGCTGTGTGGGGAGGAGAGAGGGACAGAGGAGTCCGGGCTGTGTGGGGAGGAGAGAGGGACAGAGGAGTCCGGGCTGTGTGGGGAGGAGAGAGGGACAGAGGAGTCCGGGCTGTGTGGGGAGGAGAGAGGGACAGAGGAGTCCGGGCTGTGTGGGGAGGAGAGAGGGACAGAGGAGTCCGGGCTGTGTGGGGAGGAGAGAGGGACAGAGGAGTCCGGGCTGTGTGGGGAGGAGAGAGGGACAGAGGAGTCCGGGCTGTGTGGGGAGGAGAGAGGGACAGAGGAGTCCGGGCTGTGTGGGGAGGAGAGAGGGACAGAGGAGTCCGGGCTGTGTGGGGAGGAGAGAGGGACAGAGGAGTCCGGGCTGTGTGGGGAGGAGAGAGGGACAGAGGAGTCCGGGCTGTGTGGGGAGGAGAGAGGGACAGAGGAGTCCGGGCTGTGTGGGGAGGAGAGAGGGACAGAGGAGTCCGGGCTGTGTGGGGAGGAGAGAGGGACAGAGGAGTCCGGGCTGTGTGGGGAGGAGAGAGGGACAGAGGAGTCCGGGCTGTGTGGGGAGGAGAGAGGGACAGAGGAGTCCGGGCTGTGTGGGGAGGAGAGAGGGACAGAGGAGTCCGGGCTGTGTGGGGAGGAGAGAGGGACAGAGGAGTCCGGGCTGTGTGGGGAGGAGAGAGGGACAGAGGAGTCCGGGCTGTGTGGGGAGGAGAGAGGGACAGAGGAGTCCGGGCTGTGTGGGGAGGAGAGAGGGACAGAGGAGTCCGGGCTGTGTGGGGAGGAGAGAGGGACAGAGGAGTCCGGGCTGTGTGGGGAGGAGAGAGGGACAGAGGAGTCCGGGCTGTGTGGGGAGGAGAGAGGGACAGAGGAGTCCGGGCTGTGTGGGGAGGAGAGAGGGACAGAGGAGTCCGGGCTGTGTGGGGAGGAGAGAGGGACAGAGGAGTCCGGGCTGTGTGGGGAGGAGAGAGGGACAGAGGAGTCCGGGCTGTGTGGGGAGGAGAGAGGGACAGAGGAGTCCGGGCTGTGTGGGGAGGAGAGAGGGACAGAGGAGTCCGGGCTGTGTGGGGAGGAGAGAGGGACAGAGGAGTCCGGGCTGTGTGGGGAGGAGAGAGGGACAGAGGAGTCCGGGCTGTGTGGGGAGGAGAGAGGGACAGAGGAGTCCGGGCTGTGTGGGGAGGAGAGAGGGACAGAGGAGTCCGGGCTGTGTGGGGAGGAGAGAGGGACAGAGGAGTCCGGGCTGTGTGGGGAGGAGAGAGGGACAGAGGAGTCCGGGCTGTGTGGGGAGGAGAGAGGGACAGAGGAGTCCGGGCTGTGTGGGGAGGAGAGAGGGACAGAGGGTCCCGGGCTGTGTGGGGAGGAGAGAGGGACAGAACAAGGAGATAATGAAATATCTCCTTGTGAGGAAGATGGTATTGATCTTGGAGGTATGAGAATGGTTTTACCCCATCAGGGGATTGGACTTTCCAAAAATGAGTTCATGTACGATCAGACCATGCTGTAAAATACTGTGGAAAGTTATAAGCTGGGTAGAATGCAGGGTTATGGAGGGAAGAGAGCAATGAAAGGTTAGAAGAGAGTAAACCCGCCATATTTTTGGTTGAGTCCCAGACACGAAGAGAGTGAGTCATAATGGGGTTGTTTAGGGATGGTCTACATTTGGGGGGGGGGAAGCCACAGTAAATTAGAGATATGCATGAGATGAAGAAAGGACTCCTCAATAGTAACCCATCCGAGTATTTCATCTACTGCATGATATTTACTAAGTTGGGCGATTTGTGCTGCTTGATAGTACTTATATAGATTCGGGACTCCTAGACCACCCCTGGATTTGTGGAGGTGAAGGGTTCTCCTGGGGATCCTCGGATGAATCCCACCCCAAATAAAGCCAAAGACCTGTGTTTGGAGAGACCGAAATTCTGAGGTTGGGACTGCGACCGGGAGTACACGGAACAAATACAACAGCTTGGGTAAAAATGTCATTTTCGCTGCCGCTATCCTGTCTATCCAAGAAAGGTTATATTTAGACCAAGTTTGTAGCATGCAAGTGAGTTTAGACACCATCATCGGATAGTTAGCTTTATATAAGTCATGATAGTTAGGAGTTAAGTTTATGCCCAAATAATGGATGTGATCCGTGTGCCATTGGAAGGTGAAACGGTTCTCAATAGCGGAAACAGTTTGTGGTGGTAGCGACAGGTTCAGAGCCACAGATTTGGCTGAACACAGAGACCCGAAAGAGATGCAAAAGCGGATACAATTTTGGTGAGATTGGGTAACGAGACATTAGATATCATTAAAAGTGCATCATCAGCAAAGAGACTGATTTTATGAGTTTCCTAAACCGGACACATTGGGAGAAATACGGATCTTGCGGGCTAATGGCTCTAACGCTAGGGCAAAAAATAAAGGAGACAGAGGGCAACCTTGTCGGGTGCCTCGCAAGATAGGGCTAGGGGGAGAACGGAAACCAGAGTATTTCACACGGGCTACAGGGCTATCATAAAGAGAATGTATCCAATTGAGGAAATGGGGGCCAAATCCCCATTGACGTACGTAGGGTAAAGAAAAGATAAGGCCAGAAAGAAGCATGGTGGGTAGGCGATTACTTCTAGCTATATGAGTGAGAAGGGTCATTCGGCGGATGCTGTCGCTGGCCTGGTGGATAGGTATAAAACCAACTTGATCTTTTTGAATAAGCTTACCTATTATCGGATTTAGTCTTTGAGTCAAGATTTTAGCCAAAATTTTTAGGTCTACATTGATGAGTGAGATGGGTCTAAAGTTAGTGCAATTAGTGTGGTCCACATTGGGTCTAGGAAGATAGATGCTGAAAGGGAATCCTTACCCAGTGAGTCGCCTTCCCTAATTTTATTAGAGGATGCCGCTGGAAGGGGAGCTAAAGTATCCCGAAATTCCCAGTAGTAAGAGACTGTGAAACCATCTGGTCCAGGTCTCTTACCTAGCGATAAAGAGGAAATACCTCGGATTACTTCCTCCACTGTGATAGGTTCCTCAAAAGATTATTTCTGTGAAGTAGATAAGGATGGTAAATTCAGGTCATCAAAAAATTTGTGAAGAAAATTGACCTGACGAACTATATGAGATGTTGATGAAATATATCAAGCATAGTATTAGGATTACACGTAGGGGAACCTGATAAGGTGCGAAGTTAGAACGGTCTAAAGGAAGGGTCCAGATTTCTAAGTTTTATAGCAAGTAGGCAGTCAGCCTTATTCTTCGGAAGATAAAATGTATGGTCTGTTCTATTTAATTGTTTATCCGTATGATCAGTAAAAAGAAGATTAAGGCTCGGTTCTCACCTGCGCGTTTTACCGCGCGTACGATCGCTCGGTAAAACGCCCTACGTCCAAAGAAGTACATGAGCTTCTTTGGGGTGTATTAACGCCCGCATCCCGCTGTATCCAGCAGGATACAGCCGGATACCCCCTCGGAAACTTGCGTTTGACGCACGTTTCTTTTACCGCAAATCGCGGTAAAACCGCGCGGTAAGAGACGCGCGGCAAACGCGAGTTTACAATACGCTAAGGTGTGAACCCAGTGTAAGGGCTTGGCGCGCCGAATCCAATTTTGATCGATTGGAAAAGGAGGGGTCTAAAGTAAAAGCCCGGGAACATGCTGCAAATTCTGTCTCTAAAGCAGTTAAATGTTTAAGACGGTCCTTCTTGAGGCGAGAAGCCAATTGGATGATTTTCCTACGGATAACTGGCTTATGTGCTTCCCATAGAAGGATAGGAGAGATGCCAGGAGTTCTGTTAAATGTAATATGTTCAGTAAGATACAGTGCCAGTCAATTCTAGTAAATACCTTGTGTGGGTGAGAGTAACAGAATGGTGTTTTTTTTTTTCTAGCATGTTATTAATTACGCGGTTCTGTGGGTTTTTGTTTTTTTTTCCAAATAAAGTTTTTTTTATTAAGTTACAAATATAGAAGACGTCTTCACATACATTTATACAAATACACAAGTGGTTGGGGTAAGTGCCAAGGGTACAAAACTGTAGAATACTTGTGACGGAGACAGGAGAAATAGCGGCAATGCCGCTCAGCTATTGAGACAACGGTAGTACAAAAGATGACAACTACAGGGGACTGTTGTATTGTGTTGACAGGCAGGACAGCGTTTACATATTACAAGTATAGGGTCCAAACACAGGACACTGGCGTAAAGCCTTCCTCTACTCTGGTATCAGTGGAAATGTCTCCACCACTATTTGACATGACGTGTTCTCAGCAAATGAAGCTCCCGGCTCCTTTCACAAAGGTGCCGGTGGTGCCCCAGCATGTAGAGATAGGGAATGCACTCTAATTAAAAAGGTAGCCTATGATGTCCCCCTTCGGGGTATCCAAGCGTGTCAAACTGCTACACCCTGCTTAACAAACTGACAGGACAAGACAATGACGGGGGACAAAGGGATACATAGGGGAGATAGGTAGAAGGGGGGAGGGATGAGTGAGAAAGCTTTTCGGGCTACTTGAAGGTGCGACGCATGAAGGTCATTTATAGAACACAGAGTCGGCGAGAGGCTGGTGAGGTTCTGTGTTTTTTTTTATACCTCAATGATGTGTTTAGTAAGGTTCTGGAAACAATGGGGGAGGGGACATTTGACAATACACGATGCCGAGCAACGGGTGTCCCAACACCACGTGCAGGTACCTATACAGGTGAACAGAATATGTGACCACACTGCAGATACCACAACAATCTTTGTGAATGATAGTTTAATAGATATAGCAAACCACATAAACACCGGCGATGCCACCGCCACCACCCGCAAGAAACAGACAAGAGCCACACTATATACAACCGGCAAATCGCCCACCGAAGATAACTGGGTCAGTCATAACCTGGGGAGCAGGGCACCAAGAGGAGGGCCGGAGCCACAGATAGGGAGACCTCAGGGATAAGGGTCAGGAGTCAGGGTCCAAGGCAGAAACAGGTTACTGGTAAAAGAAGACAGGAGACAGGATATGGGGGCAATACCGAGGCATAGGCCTCACAGCAGGGAGATGTTAAATACCCTCCCAGAGCAGGACCAGGTGGCAACTAATTGCTGGAAGACACCTGCAGGTGAGCACTGGAACTGCAGGATCAGGTTCCAACTCCACAGTGCCACCCCGGAGGTGCTCTGGTCCCTGACAACAACATCACACAGCTCTGCAATTTGGTGTCAAATGCGCAGGTGAGCGCATTGCGTATGTACAATTAATACGTTATTGTCAGGATACCAACAGACCAGACTGAAACATAAAGTGCAGGTTTATTATATAAAAGGAGTTTATTGAAAACATCAATAAACATAAAAGGCAAAAAACAATGGAGAAAATCCAGGCCGTTGTCGGAGCCAAGCCAGAGGTCAGATGCCAAAGCGAGTAGTCAGCTCAACCAGGTCAGAGAGCACGGAGAGCAGGATGATCGGAAACAAAAGCCAGAGTCAGGAACCAGGAGATCAGTCAGCCAGAGCCAGGGTCATACACGGAGAACAGGAACAACAGCAGAGCACATGGTACATCTGAACACACACAAGGGCTGAGACTGAATGGACAAGCTGAAGGTAAATAGTGACCTGGTGTTGTATCATCGCTCTGAGACAGCAATGTATCAGAAGATTGCCAGTTGTTGGAGAATGATGATGTTTACAGGTTTGGTCATAAGAGAGCACCAAAGTGTCAACATACTGCGAGTAAGCAACGCAAAGCCGACTGGAGGGGTCCTTCCTGCGGATGCCCAGTGGATGCCCCCCCTAGCCATAGTGAAAAACTGATTGACAGGCGCTTGTCCTCCTTCTATGCAGAGGAGCCTGTAGGGAAGGATGGGAGTAGCCTGCCAAACAACTGGTTACCATGGCAAGTGGACAGGACCATAAATATAGCCACAATGTGCTGAGCTACAAAGTCATGCGTTTACTTAAACTCCCTAAATAAATCTAACACCCACTTAGGTATAATATAACAAAAAAACGTGAAAAACATATCACATATAAAGCATCAAGTGTGAAATCAATCTGCCATACTGTGCATATATGGTAACTAGGGATGCGCCGATACCGATACTAGTATTAATATCTGTGCCGATGCCGAGTATTTGGGCGAGTACTCACCCCAAATGCTCCTTCCTGTATCAGGAAGCCCGTCATTACACGCTGCCCGGTTTCCTGATTGGCCGGGAATCGGCTCCATGCTCCCCTGTCACTTGTGACGAGAGAGCATGAAGCCGACCTCCCGCCCAATCAGGCAGCCGGGCGCCGTGTAATGACGAAGACGCCCGGCATCCTGATTGGCGTGTAATGACTCGCCACCCGGCTTTCCCGATTAACAAGAAAGCCGTCCCCATGCTTCTCGTCACTACGTGACGAGGGAGCATAGGGCCGGCCAATCAGCAGGCAGGGCGCCTGGCTTCCATGATTGGCCAGCAAGCCGGCTCCGTGCTTTCTTGTCACATAGTGACGAGAAGAAATGGGGGACGGCTTTCTTGTTAATCAGGTAGCCAGGTGACTTCCTGAATGGGACTTCCGGTACTCGGTATCGACGAGTACTAGACATGTGCGATTCGTTTCGTTACGAATCAAAATTCGTACGAATTTTCCTGAAATTATTAATTTCGGAAGCATACGAAATCCGAATGGCAGTTTCCGAATTATATCCGAAATACGAAATTCCGTTAACGAATTTCGGATCCGAATTCCTTTGAAACGGGAACTAATATTACCCCTGTAAATGAGGTTGAACAACATGACAAGATTTTTTTTTTAATCCGAAATACGGATCCGCTGCTGCTGAGGGTCTCATTACAATACACAGGCAGGAAATACGAAATTCCATTGACGGAATTTCGTTATATTGAAGTTAAAAAGCAAAGTACATTTATATTGGAGTTGATGGTATTTTTTTTTTACGTCCGAAATACGAAGTTCGGATCCGGAATCCGTTAACAGAATTCGTATTTCGGATACAAAAACAACTACCACATCGACTCCAATATTAACAAAGGTATTTTTGCTTTTTGCTTTTTAACTTCATCATAACGAATGTTTGTAAAGTTACGAAAATGTGCCGAAACTAACGAAAATCCGTATTTCGTACGAATCCGAATTGAGTTTGGGACACGAAATACGAAATAACGGATATTCCGAAACGGAACGAAACTAAACAAATTTTTTGACGGCGCACAAGTCTAATTGCCACGCACTGTGAAAAGATTTCCTCTCTCCTCCTTATTTCAATCTTGATCTTTCTGTCTGTTTTCTACTGCTGATCCCGGGGTGTCACCAACCTGAAATATTCCGCAGTGGTTGACGGAATCCGAGATACAACAAAGACGGAAACTACTTAATACGAAATAAATAAATAATAAATAACGGATATTGCGAAACGGAACACATTTTGTGACGGCGCACAAGTCTAACGAGTACTGAAAAAAAAATATCGGTACTCAGTACCAAAATACCGGTATCGGTGCATCCCTAATAGTAACACACTAAAGGGGCAAAATATCACTCCCTCTGTGTCACCAAAGTGCTGTAATTCAATATCCGCAATCCAAATTGTATCAGAAAACAGAACAAACAATGACTCAAATGTGCTCAGTAAAAAGTGAGAAATAGTTGTGTCCGCAACAAGAGCTAAAAGGAGAACTATGAGGTCAGGGCTTTTCCCCATAGTTCTCCTTAGGGTAACGGGAGGACACAAACTAGCGTCCTCCCGTCACCCTAAGCTCAGTATATAGGGAGCTACGGCTCGCGGTATACTGAGACGCCGGAGCCGGAGCGGATCCCGACATCGATGTCTAGATCCGCTAAGCTGCGTGAGTGACAGCTGGCTCCGCCTATCTAGAGGCAGAAGATGTTGCAGCCCGAGCCGACTCCTCTAAATCATATGATAACGTGTCCTCTCAGTCCGGTAGCATGACCTACAATGTGTGTAAATAGACATAGCAAAGTGTAGACCCTCTAAAACCTGAGACTTCATTTACATTTTACTCACAAGTGAAGTCCATCCAGCAGCATTAAAAACGTGGGTGGGACCATCCTCCTTCACTACAGGGAGCTCGTGCTGCCTTCACGCGCCCCCCCCTGCTGATTTGATGGGGCCCGCCAGGTGCAAGAGCACTGAGTGTAACGTCCTGTCGGCAGCCCTGGCCACTGGACGGAGAAAGCTGCTGTGGCTGCCGAGTGCCGAGGAGCCCTATTACTGAAGAGGACCCCGTCAAAGCCGGCCAAGCAGCTTCTTCTCCTCGGCTGATACAGCAGCAAGGCGGCCGAGAGGGGAGGAATAAAATAAGTGATCACGGCAGCGGGGGCCGTTTTTAAAGGCACCAGAGAGGCCTGTGGGGCAATTGCCACCCTGCCCCCGGCCCAGTCCGCCCCTGGTCTGTAGGCAGGGGGGCTCATCTGCTAAATTGGAATTGTCAAAAACGGTCTTGCGTTTTTTCAAGGGGAGGTTGTTTTTTACAAGTTCTTTGTTTTTTGGTGAATTAGTAGAGATAACAACTACCACTTACTCATTCACAAGGGGGGGGGGGGCACCTGGGTGCCCCCTTTATGAAAGGAGGCACCCAGATGCAGATGTGCCCCCCTGCCTGCAGACCCCCACAACCACTGGGCCTGAGCTGTGGGGAAGAGGCCCTTGTTCTTATCGACATGGAGACAAGGTGCTTGTCCAGGGGGAAAGGATGAAGGACCTAAAGAAGATCTTCTAAAGTATGATTTGTCTAGAAAGTAGAAAGATCAGAATTGTCCAGGCTTATGGGATGTTCTGTCACTATCTATGAATGTCAAAGGAAGAAGCAAGACAATAGAAGTATGGATGTCTTTGTACTTTGGTGTTGGTGAAGAATTCTACAAACACTGTGGACGGCATGAAAGACAAACAAGTGGATCCTTCAACAAACCAAACCCAACTCTTCACTAAAAACACAGATGACTGGGCTGAAGCTTTCCCCTTCATCATCTGCCATTCATAGTGTCTGCTCTGCCCCCCCACCCTGAGAAGCTTACACCTCCTCTCACCATGACCAGGTTAAGTGATGGTCCACACATGACCAAAGCATTGAGTGATGGTCCACACATGACCAAAGCATTGAGTGAAGGTCCACACATGACCAAACCATTAAGTGATGGTCCACACATGTCCAAACCATTGAGTGAAGGTTCACACATGACCAAACCATTGAGTGAAGGTCCACACATGACCAAACCATTAAGTGATGGTCCACACATGTCCAAACCATTGAGTGAAGGTTCACACATGACCAAACCATTGAGTGATGGTCCACACATGACCAAACCATTGAGTGATGATCCACACATGACCAAACCATTGAGTGATGGTCCACACATGACCAAACCATTGATGTCCAGCTCTAATGCTGTTTTATTGGGTAGTAATGGACCATCAGAGGCCTGAGATGAGATCATCTGTAGATAAGGGGCAGAGGTTCCTCTACAGTATTATACAGAATTTTGGAGAACGCTGCACACTTCCTCTTTCTGCATTTTAAGTTCCTGAAACTAAAGTCTTATAAGGGGCATCATCTTCATTTTTAAAAAATATTACAGAAAACCACAACAGACGTTGAAGACTCGGACTGAGCAGAGCACGGAAAGGTGTTTGTCTGCAGCGTGCAATGAAGGGAACAGAAGATCTGGAGATGGAGTCAGGTGGGTCATATATGCCGTGATTGATGGAGACAGAAAACCTGCCAATATAATATTCTGTACCTGTGACAGGTCTGTAAACAATCTCCTTCTCCTATTTGTCCCTTTTTGGTCCAGTAAATATCCTGTTGAAGGCTTTTAGCTCTAGCTGTTTAATAAGTGCAAAAAAAATCCTGCCATAAATCCTGTGAGCTTATAACAGCCTGTGCTATGCTCTGCCCTAATCAGTTACATTGTTCTCAGCTGTCTCTGAGGACGGCAGAACACCTCCCCCCTATGTTACAGAGATGGAGGTGGGGTGTTCTGTTGTGTTTTTCTTGCGGTGACAACGCTGCTCTTCCATACAGTACAATTTACTCTCTCTGCTGCCCCAAGGTCGGGATCCTCAATGTGCAACCAGATAGCAGGGTCGGCAGGGTTTGTTTTAATTATTTTATTTGTTCTGTATTTTTTTGTACTTTTTTATCACTTGATTTTTATTATTTTTCCCCATTAACTTTTTAATTTTTTAATTTATCATTTATTCTTTTTTATTATAATTTTGTATCTTATTTTTTTTTACTTGTTTTATTATCTTTTTATTCTTTTATTGTAATTATTATTTCTTGTTATCTTTTACTTTTTAAAATATTTAATTTACCGTATTTTGCGGTCCATAAGGCGCACCGGACCATGGGACGCAGGGAGGTCCGGCGCGCCTTATGGAGCACTCGACAGACCGTAGCTTCTGTCACAGCTTCTGTGACAGAAGCTATGACAGAAGCTGCAGTTAGTGACCGCTGAGACAGGTGGCGCTGTGATTACACTGTGATTACAGCGCCACGGTCTCAGTGAACACACAGAGCAGAGGAAGACTGTCCGTCCTTTGTCTGCTCTATGGTGATCTCAATCGCCGCCGCCGCTGCTCGGTTTTAATACCAGTGATCTCATTAGCAGTGGCTCCTACTACTCGCCCGGCGCCTGAAACTGCATGTCTCGGGCGTCGGGATTCGCTCCATAAGACGCAGGCACGTTTTCCCCCTCCTTTTGGGGGGAAAAAAGTGCGTCTTATGGAATCGAAAAATACGGTAATTTATTATTTTTTTTAATCAGGAAAAAAAAACCGTAACTTTATTGCTTTCACACGGGGGATAACAAGCCCCCTGTGTGATAGTATTTGCAGGTGACAGGTTCTCTTTATTCCTATACAGGAATTCTAGTACAATACTGTGCTGGCTC
Source organism: Nanorana parkeri (assembly GCF_000935625.1). Lineage (NCBI taxonomy): Eukaryota > Metazoa > Chordata > Amphibia > Anura > Dicroglossidae > Nanorana > Nanorana parkeri. The sequence goes on from NW_017310042.1 coordinate 23,548, forward strand.
TCCTGTGACAGCTGAGATGGGAGAGCGGCGAGTGCAGCTCTCCCGTCTCAGAGTTCACACAGAGCATAGCGGAGAACAAAGGTTCGCACACCCGCTCTCCAACTCTGGAGAGAGGCGGCTAGCGAGGAGAGAGGGCGGCCGGAGGGGACAGACTTACAGGCTCCATACAAGTGATGTCGGCTACATTGCCGAGATCACCTGTAAACGAATGAGCAGCTTCTCCGCTCTACATTTAGCTCGGCTTGACCAAAGCAGGACAACATTTAGAAAACAACTACCCGCCCGGCTCCCAGAACTTCATGTCCCGGGCAACAGGAGATAGGAATTCCACATCCATGCTGCCCCAAGGCCGGGCCTCGGTTGGCCTTGTGGGAAATCCGGCACTGACAATGAGTGAGTGTTGTCACCCTGGGACAGAAGGGTTCTAGAATTGCTCAATGATGTTACTTTGTATCTCTGAATCTCACGTCTGTACAATGTTCAGGAATATAAAAATAAACCCAGCAGTCTATTCATGGCAAAGTAATGGGTTCTCCTTGGTAGCCGGCCCTCCATTCTAGATACATCCCTTCTCTATACTCCCACACGGGTCCATGCACCCCATGACCCCGTACTTCTGGGTATGGGGGAACATCTGATCTATTCCTCCTCACACCCTGTGCTATGGGAGAAGATTCCCCCATTCCATTCTGGATCCAGATCCCAATCTGCGCAATGGAGTACATAGTCCTTCTATGAGGACTTGTGAATGATTAAAGTGGACCTGTCAGTGACAACACAATGAGTACACGGCTGACTCCTCATATGGATGACATTGTATCTTCTGATTGTCCTACAATGGTCATCTCATACATCTCATGGTGACAACATTTCACCTCCTTCCCCTTTTCTCTCTTCCTCATTCATCTCGTATCTGAGATCCTTCCGGGAATGTAGGAAATGGATCAGAACCTCGAATGTTCTCCACATCTCCCATCATCACCCCGGGCTTTGCTCAGAGCGATCACATGATTTATAATAATAAAATGACATTCTAACAATCTCCACCACAAAACTCCAACGTAGTTCTGATAAAGGTGAACAATGCGTCATTATACATTGTGATGTCAGTCCATATTAGACATGTGCACTGCCAAAAAATTTGTTTCGTTTCGTTTTAAATTCGGATTTGTGTTATTTCGTTTTTCGGGATTCGGGTGTGAAAGTCAATTCGGATTCGTAATTCGGATTCGGAAATTCCTCTGATCTCAGGGAGGGAAGGGTTACACTGACACATGACTTAGTACGCCGTCCTTGTACAAATATCCAATGCTGAGCCTCATACTACAAGATTATATTAGCACAGGTGAGGTGTGCGGATCTCTTTTGGAAGGGAAATTGATGGGAGGGTATGAATCGCACTCATAGATCTCCATTATATGTGAATACTCCCCCTGGAATAATAACTCTTTGTATTATATTCCTCTTCAGGGGACTCTTGTCAGGATATTACGTATGGCAATATGAGTGACCGGGATGTACAGAGGATGAGGATCTCACCCAGAGACAAAGGTAAGTTCTTATTCCGAGGCTCCGCCTCCTCCTCACCCACTACTGTATAGTGATAAGGAATGCGGTGACCTCGGCGTAGGGTGACGGTTCTGCTGGTTCAGAGAAGAGTTACAAAGCAGAGAAATGAAAAATTAATAGAGTTGCCCCGTCATACAGCGCTCCTGGAGGGGGGGGGGGGAACACTGAAGAT
>NW_017310042.1:25469-26756 GCF_000935625.1 Nanorana parkeri
TGGGGGGGGGGGGGGGGGGCAGGAAGTGGTTTTTAAAGTTGAAATGCTCAACAGTGGGGACAACACGGGTCTCTGTGGTTAGGTGTCCAGCTTCTCATTCGTACAGACCGGGGTGTCTGACATTTGTATAAGGAACATGAAAAAGAAAGGGGGAGGTGCCACAACCACATGTGAAATGATGGGTGAGCACGTCAGTGGGCCGGACAATGAAAGGGCATAAAATGGTGACTTTTGCCCGTAGTTGACCGCAGTTATTGGTGGTGCCTTCCCGATGGTGTTGATGTAGTCCGAGATGAGGGGGAAGAGTATGTTATACAGAGTGATCCTCGAGCAAAGTGTAGCAAACAATGTAGCATTGTAGAGGCTCACCATGGAGGTTAGGAATGAAGTGATGTCATCGACGATGGAGCTGAGGAGCACAGAAAAGAAGTATTTCCTAGACTCCTCAGCTCCATCTAGTGGCCATAAAGTAGTATTACATCACAATACATTCAACCTAAATAGAAAATATACTAAGAATGTTCATTGTTGCCATTATTCACACAAAATGAACATTCACAGATGTTTGAAGGGTGAAGGGCCCCGGGAATTATTTATAAATAGACTCCTTAGTCTTTGCAGCTCTTATGGGTTAGCTTTGTTAACGTGTTACCAGCTTTGTGTGCTGAGACCGTCCACACAGACTATCCCGGATGGGGCCACAATGGCTTTATGTGAGATAAGAGTTACGGAGGGTTATTATAGCAGCTGATACACACCGGCTCATTCACTATCCTCTCCGTCTGTATCTATTCCAGCAGCCAAGAACACCCAATACCGGGTGATACTGATCCTGGGGGTCCTCCTAATATTGGGGTTCCTTATTCTGGTCTCCCTCATGAGTCTGCTGTTCATGTACTGTGAGTATCTCTAATTATTATAATGATTGTGTTTGTTTCATTTTTATTCTCATTTATTACAGAATATCAGTTTATTGTTTTGCTCCTCATCAGATTGGCAGGACATGATGGCACTCAGGGGTTGGTGCCTGGGGCGGCACGGCTAGAAGGGAGCAATCACCAAGTCTTAAAGCAGAAAATTATAGAGAAATATAGAAAATTGTAAAAAAAAGTTGGAATTTGGCAGAAGAGCCTTTGCTATAGGATATAGGGATTAAAGGGAAGGGGTGACAGGGATGTAAAGGGAAGGGGGTGACAGGGATGTAAAGAGAGGGGGTGACAGGGATGTAAAGAGAGGGGGTGACAGGGATGTAAAGAGAGGGGGTGACAGGGATGTAAAGGGAAGGGG
>NW_017310042.1:26773-33731 GCF_000935625.1 Nanorana parkeri
AAGAGGTGCTGGGGATGTAAGGGGAAGAGGTGCTGGGGATGTAAAGGGAAAGAGGTGCTGGGGATGTAAGGGGAAGAGGTGCCGGGGATGTAAGGGGAAGGGGTCCCGGGTATGTAATGGGAAGGGGTGCCGGGGATGTAAGGGGAAGAGGTGCTGGGGATGTAAGGGGAAGAGGTGCCGGGGATGTAAAGGGAAAGAGGTGCTGGGGATGTAAGGGGAAGAGGTGCTGGGGATGTAAAGGGAAAGAGGTGCTGGGGATGTAAGGGGAAGAGGTGCCGGGGATGTAAGGGGAAGGGGTCCCGGGTATGTAATGGGAAGGGGTGCCGGGGATGTAAGGGGAAGAGGTGCTGGGGATGTAAGGGGAAGAGGTGCCGGGGATGTAAAGGGAAAGAGGTGCTGGGGATGTAAGGGGAAGAGGTGCTGGGGATGTAAAGGGAAAGAGGTGCTGGGGATGTAAGGGGAAGAGGTGCCGGGGATGTAAGGGGAAGGGGTCCCGGGTATGTAATGGGAAGGGGTGCCGGGGATGTAAGGGGAAGAGGTGCTGGGGATGTAAGGGGAAGAGGTGCCGGGGATGTAAAGGGAAAGAGGTGCTGGGGATGTAAGGGGAAGAGGTGCTGGGGATGTAAAGGGAAAGAGGTGCTGGGGATGTAAGGGGAAGAGGTGCCGGGGATGTAAGGGGAAGGGGTCCCGGGTATGTAATGGGAAGGGGTGCCGGGGATGTAAGGGGAAGAGGTGCTGGGGATGTAAGGGGAAGAGGTGCCGGGGATGTAAAGGGAAAGAGGTGCTGGGGATGTAAGGGGAAGAGGTGCTGGGGATGTAAAGGGAAAGAGGTGCTGGGGATGTAAGGGGAAGAGGTGCCGGGGATGTAAGGGGAAGGGGTCCCGGGTATGTAATGGGAAGGGGTGCCGGGGATGTAAGGGGAAGAGGTGCTGGGGATGTAAGGGGAAGAGGTGCCGGGGATGTAAAGGGAAAGAGGTGCTGGGGATGTAAGGGGAAGAGGTGCTGGGGATGTAAAGGGAAAGAGGTGCTGGGGATGTAAGGGGAAGAGGTGCCGGGGATGTAAGGGGAAGGGGTCCCGGGTATGTAATGGGAAGGGGTGCCGGGGATGTAAGGGGAAGAGGTGCTGGGGATGTAAGGGGAAGAGGTGCCGGGGATGTAAAGGGAAAGAGGTGCTGGGGATGTAAGGGGAAGAGGTGCTGGGGATGTAAAGGGAAAGAGGTGCTGGGGATGTAAGGGGAAGAGGTGCCGGGGATGTAAGGGGAAGGGGTCCCGGGTATGTAATGGGAAGGGGTGCCGGGGATGTAAGGGGAAGAGGTGCTGGGGATGTAAGGGGAAGAGGTGCCGGGGATGTAAAGGGAAAGAGGTGCTGGGGATGTAAGGGGAAGAGGTGCTGGGGATGTAAAGGGAAAGAGGTGCTGGGGATGTAAGGGGAAGAGGTGCCGGGGATGTAAGGGGAAGGGGTCCCGGGTATGTAATGGGAAGGGGTGCCGGGGATGTAAGGGGAAGAGGTGCTGGGGATGTAAGGGGAAGAGGTGCCGGGGATGTAAAGGGAAAGAGGTGCTGGGGATGTAAGGGGAAGAGGTGCTGGGGATGTAAAGGGAAAGAGGTGCTGGGGATGTAAGGGGAAGAGGTGCCGGGGATGTAAGGGGAAGGGGTCCCGGGTATGTAATGGGAAGGGGTGCCGGGGATGTAAGGGGAAGAGGTGCTGGGGATGTAAGGGGAAGAGGTGCCGGGGATGTAAAGGGAAAGAGGTGCTGGGGATGTAAGGGGAAGAGGTGCTGGGGATGTAAAGGGAAAGAGGTGCTGGGGATGTAAGGGGAAGAGGTGCCGGGGATGTAAGGGGAAGGGGTCCCGGGTATGTAATGGGAAGGGGTGCCGGGGATGTAAGGGGAAGAGGTGCTGGGGATGTAAGGGGAAGAGGTGCCGGGGATGTAAAGGGAAAGAGGTGCTGGGGATGTAAGGGGAAGAGGTGCTGGGGATGTAAAGGGAAAGAGGTGCTGGGGATGTAAGGGGAAGAGGTGCCGGGGATGTAAGGGGAAGGGGTCCCGGGTATGTAATGGGAAGGGGTGCCGGGGATGTAAGGGGAAGAGGTGCTGGGGATGTAAGGGGAAGAGGTGCCGGGGATGTAAAGGGAAAGAGGTGCTGGGGATGTAAGGGGAAGAGGTGCTGGGGATGTAAAGGGAAAGAGGTGCTGGGGATGTAAGGGGAAGAGGTGCCGGGGATGTAAGGGGAAGGGGTCCCGGGTATGTAATGGGAAGGGGTGCCGGGGATGTAAGGGGAAGAGGTGCTGGGGATGTAAGGGGAAGAGGTGCCGGGGATGTAAAGGGAAAGAGGTGCTGGGGATGTAAGGGGAAGAGGTGCTGGGGATGTAAAGGGAAAGAGGTGCTGGGGATGTAAGGGGAAGAGGTGCCGGGGATGTAAGGGGAAGGGGTCCCGGGTATGTAATGGGAAGGGGTGCCGGGGATGTAAGGGGAAGAGGTGCTGGGGATGTAAGGGGAAGAGGTGCCGGGGATGTAAAGGGAAAGAGGTGCTGGGGATGTAAGGGGAAGAGGTGCTGGGGATGTAAAGGGAAAGAGGTGCTGGGGATGTAAGGGGAAGAGGTGCCGGGGATGTAAGGGGAAGGGGTCCCGGGTATGTAATGGGAAGGGGTGCCGGGGATGTAAGGGGAAGAGGTGCTGGGGATGTAAGGGGAAGAGGTGCCGGGGATGTAAAGGGAAAGAGGTGCTGGGGATGTAAGGGGAAGAGGTGCTGGGGATGTAAAGGGAAAGAGGTGCTGGGGATGTAAGGGGAAGAGGTGCCGGGGATGTAAGGGGAAGGGGTCCCGGGTATGTAATGGGAAGGGGTGCCGGGGATGTAAGGGGAAGAGGTGCTGGGGATGTAAGGGGAAGAGGTGCCGGGGATGTAAAGGGAAAGAGGTGCTGGGGATGTAAGGGGAAGAGGTGCTGGGGATGTAAAGGGAAAGAGGTGCTGGGGATGTAAGGGGAAGAGGTGCCGGGGATGTAAGGGGAAGGGGTCCCGGGTATGTAATGGGAAGGGGTGCCGGGGATGTAAGGGGAAGAGGTGCTGGGGATGTAAGGGGAAGAGGTGCCGGGGATGTAAAGGGAAAGAGGTGCTGGGGATGTAAGGGGAAGAGGTGCTGGGGATGTAAAGGGAAAGAGGTGCTGGGGATGTAAGGGGAAGAGGTGCCGGGGATGTAAGGGGAAGGGGTCCCGGGTATGTAATGGGAAGGGGTGCCGGGGATGTAAGGGGAAGAGGTGCTGGGGATGTAAGGGGAAGAGGTGCCGGGGATGTAAAGGGAAAGAGGTGCTGGGGATGTAAGGGGAAGAGGTGCTGGGGATGTAAAGGGAAAGAGGTGCTGGGGATGTAAGGGGAAGAGGTGCCGGGGATGTAAGGGGAAGGGGTCCCGGGTATGTAATGGGAAGGGGTGCCGGGGATGTAAGGGGAAGAGGTGCTGGGGATGTAAGGGGAAGAGGTGCCGGGGATGTAAAGGGAAAGAGGTGCTGGGGATGTAAGGGGAAGAGGTGCTGGGGATGTAAAGGGAAAGAGGTGCTGGGGATGTAAGGGGAAGAGGTGCCGGGGATGTAAGGGGAAGGGGTCCCGGGTATGTAATGGGAAGGGGTGCCGGGGATGTAAGGGGAAGAGGTGCTGGGGATGTAAGGGGAAGAGGTGCCGGGGATGTAAAGGGAAAGAGGTGCTGGGGATGTAAGGGGAAGAGGTGCTGGGGATGTAAAGGGAAAGAGGTGCTGGGGATGTAAGGGGAAGAGGTGCCGGGGATGTAAGGGGAAGGGGTCCCGGGTATGTAATGGGAAGGGGTGCCGGGGATGTAAGGGGAAGAGGTGCTGGGGATGTAAGGGGAAGAGGTGCCGGGGATGTAAAGGGAAAGAGGTGCTGGGGATGTAAGGGGAAGAGGTGCTGGGGATGTAAAGGGAAAGAGGTGCTGGGGATGTAAGGGGAAGAGGTGCCGGGGATGTAAGGGGAAGGGGTCCCGGGTATGTAATGGGAAGGGGTGCCGGGGATGTAAGGGGAAGAGGTGCTGGGGATGTAAGGGGAAGAGGTGCCGGGGATGTAAAGGGAAAGAGGTGCTGGGGATGTAAGGGGAAGAGGTGCTGGGGATGTAAAGGGAAAGAGGTGCTGGGGATGTAAGGGGAAGAGGTGCCGGGGATGTAAGGGGAAGGGGTCCCGGGTATGTAATGGGAAGGGGTGCCGGGGATGTAAGGGGAAGAGGTGCTGGGGATGTAAGGGGAAGAGGTGCCGGGGATGTAAAGGGAAAGAGGTGCTGGGGATGTAAGGGGAAGAGGTGCTGGGGATGTAAAGGGAAAGAGGTGCTGGGGATGTAAGGGGAAGAGGTGCCGGGGATGTAAGGGGAAGGGGTCCCGGGTATGTAATGGGAAGGGGTGCCGGGGATGTAAGGGGAAGAGGTGCTGGGGATGTAAGGGGAAGAGGTGCCGGGGATGTAAAGGGAAAGAGGTGCTGGGGATGTAAGGGGAAGAGGTGCTGGGGATGTAAAGGGAAAGAGGTGCTGGGGATGTAAGGGGAAGAGGTGCCGGGGATGTAAGGGGAAGGGGTCCCGGGTATGTAATGGGAAGGGGTGCCGGGGATGTAAGGGGAAGAGGTGCTGGGGATGTAAGGGGAAGAGGTGCCGGGGATGTAAAGGGAAAGAGGTGCTGGGGATGTAAGGGGAAGAGGTGCTGGGGATGTAAAGGGAAAGAGGTGCTGGGGATGTAAGGGGAAGAGGTGCCGGGGATGTAAGGGGAAGGGGTCCCGGGTATGTAATGGGAAGGGGTGCCGGGGATGTAAGGGGAAGAGGTGCTGGGGATGTAAGGGGAAGAGGTGCCGGGGATGTAAAGGGAAAGAGGTGCTGGGGATGTAAGGGGAAGAGGTGCTGGGGATGTAAAGGGAAAGAGGTGCTGGGGATGTAAGGGGAAGAGGTGCCGGGGATGTAAGGGGAAGGGGTCCCGGGTATGTAATGGGAAGGGGTGCCGGGGATGTAAGGGGAAGAGGTGCTGGGGATGTAAGGGGAAGAGGTGCCGGGGATGTAAAGGGAAAGAGGTGCTGGGGATGTAAGGGGAAGAGGTGCTGGGGATGTAAAGGGAAAGAGGTGCTGGGGATGTAAGGGGAAGAGGTGCCGGGGATGTAAGGGGAAGGGGTCCCGGGTATGTAATGGGAAGGGGTGCCGGGGATGTAAGGGGAAGAGGTGCTGGGGATGTAAGGGGAAGAGGTGCCGGGGATGTAAAGGGAAAGAGGTGCTGGGGATGTAAGGGGAAGAGGTGCTGGGGATGTAAAGGGAAAGAGGTGCTGGGGATGTAAGGGGAAGAGGTGCCGGGGATGTAAGGGGAAGGGGTCCCGGGTATGTAAAGAGGGGGTGACAGGTATGTAAAGAGAGGAGGTGACAGGGATGTAAAGGGAAGGGGGTGTCGGGGATGTAAGAGAAGGGGGTGTTGGGGATGTAAAGGGAAGGGGGTGTAGGGCATATAAAGTTGGTTATAGAATTCTTGCCGTGAGCTCCTCCCTGCAGGATAAACGAGACTTCCTTTTTATTTCATGGCAGAAAGTCAAATCTCTGTATGTAATTTTCTTTCTTGTGTTCTGTGATTTTTACCTTTATTCATATTTTTCTGTACTGCCCTCCCAGAGATATTACATATAACATTGAATGGCTTCTGTGCACTAAGATAAGATCTCATACCTCCTAGAGAGATTGTTGCCTCATATCACTAACGTCTGTATGTGCAGTCATACAATCACTGGTGGAAGGATATCCGGGATACAAATTTCCAAAAACGTTATTGCAAAATGAAACAGTATAATATACTATAATGGAATTCGGCAGCATGACCGGCACAGGCTAGACTACAGAACATCAGACGGAGTCTCACAAGTAACACCGGGTAACTGAACTCATAGGAACCACAAAGAAAGGTTGTAGTGAATCAGCCAAACAAACCAGGTACAACCCCCCAGAGGAGCCAAGGCCAAACGTTCCGATGGAAAATTCACAACCAGCAGGATGGATACTTATACTCGGCATCGAGGAGGAGCACAAGATTCCTAGTTCTTGACCTCATCCCACAATGTGGCAGTTCAGGTTGGAGAATCCTGAGTGGAGGTCAAGCTGTCTCCTTTCTTTCCTCAATGTAGTCACCAAGCAAAGCGGGGGGTGAAGCCCCGAGACTGGAGGACTTAGAGGCCGGTCAGGAATCACCACTTGAGGGAGTTTTAGTTGTCTCAGGAACATTGAAGTCCTTCAACAAGGCAGGTTTACCATTACAATGAACAATGAGTTGAAAAGGGAACCCCCAATGGTGCTGAATGTCCCTAGAATGGAGGACCTCCAATAGCAGAGTCAACGTGCCTGCAAAGGTCAGGAAGTAACACAACGTCTGAATTGTTAGATTACATTTTGTCTTGTTTGCACAATATCTTTGATTGTAAAGAAGTGAACACAACAGATCACATCGGTTGGATAAGCAGAGTCAGGGCGTTTGGGGCCTAGTGAGAGATGAATTGTATACAATTCTACCAATTACAGGTTGGTGGTCTTTCGGTTTGATGAGCAATTGATAAAATATAGCCGGGGCAGCAGCTCCAACCTTTCCACATACAATTCCAAATCTAGACAGCTGATTCTCAGCGGGCACCAGTCATTAATGAAAGAATGAAGCCGTTACATGCAAATACGGGAGCGCTAAATAGTGATCCCGTATTTGACAGCTGAAGATAGCAGAGAGGTAGCGGAGTGAGTCACCTCTCTGCTATTCGTTTTGACAGCTCCAAAGCCTGATGTTGATGATACATTTCAGGCACAGAGATACAATGTATCTCTGTGCCTGAAATGTATCACTTCTGATGGCCTGAGCAGGATCAAAGAGCTTTAAAGGAGAACTATGATGGGGGGGGGGGGGGTAAAAAATATATATATTTATCAAACAGTCATAGTGACTGCTTGATATAAACTGAC
>NW_017310043.1:0-17679 GCF_000935625.1 Nanorana parkeri
TGCGCGTGTGCGTGTTGGGCTTCGTAAATCAGCCCCTTGGACTCTATCCAGGCATTATAAAGCCTTTGCTTTTCCTGACCTAAAACCTTCCTCTACACCAAAAGAGTCACCCTGTGATTGATGGTAAACTGATTCTAAATTCTAATCTCACTTCACCTTAATTGCCCAAGACTTAGATTGAACTGGATTCATCAAGATGGCTAAACATAGGTGATCTGTGGACATAATGATATCAGTATAACATTCTCACATAAGACATACACTGTGAATAAAATTACTGGCTTTTTTTTTTTACATCCAAGGTATTACAGATATGATGCCCGAATTGCCAATATAGCCTTTTATTTGGCAGAAGGGCTGATATACCTGGTATATAACTGTTCATTCCCAGCATGGTCTATACCCAGTTTTTAACAGAAATGTGGTGCACTGCTGCAGTTGCCTATTTTGCCTTTGCCTTTCTCTCAAATAGTAGATGAACCCCCTTGTAACTCCAAAGTACCCTAGTGGATGCTAACAAGGCTTACTCCTGGCAGAAGTAGCAGTCCAAAGAAGAAGTTCTTGTGTTTTTGCTGTACAAGGTTCCAAAAGAGTTCTGTATATTGCTCAGTTGTCACCCATACCTGATCCCAGGCGGACAGGTGGGTAGGCTTTTTCATATCTATTCAGGTACTTTTCATACTTTCCTGGATAATTTTGTGCCCTCAGGAGAGGCTTCCTGAGAACTTTATCTATATACACTAGATGCATCGTCTCGCAAATATGAAAGTGACACTAAACTCAGGAATTAGACCTAACTATAAACAAAAATGTAAATTATTTCTGCATCACTCTGCTGCAGATCTTCAAATTATCTCTGAATTAATACTGCCTGTGCCCTTCCTTCGGGAGGGTGGCTACTTTTGTTCCCCATGGTCCCTGTGTGTTGTAAAGTAGTCACCGCTCCAAGCTCACTCCTGTGATGGACTGCAATCTAAATACAAATGAGTAAACTAAGCATGAGATTGTAGTCCATCACGGGAGTGAGCTTGGAGTGGTGGCTACTTTACAACACACAGGGACCATGGGGAACAAAAGTAGCCACCCTCCAGAAGGAAGGACAGTGCCCCCTCCTTGGCTTAAGCCACGAAAATTCACTTGTCCAGTGTCCCTGCAATGGATTTGGTGGCTGGACAAGTTCTGAGCAGCCCTGCTCTCCTTCCTGCCACTGAATAGGCTCATTAGCCTCCTACCTCAACCCTCCAAATACTTCAGCTTGCTGTGAATCCTGGTGCACCAAGACTGCAAGCCAGACACTGCACTTCAGCTTCCACATTCAGCAATCAGACACAGTCTGGAGGATTCATCATAGCAGCCTTAATGCAACTAACAGCAAGTATTCAATGCCACAGCTGATGATATGCACACAGCCATAATGACTTTAAACTTGCGCTGTTAATCCAGCAATACAATTGCCCTCTACTGCTACAAGCTATTTCAAGCTATTGCTAAATCTTGTGATGTGAAGTTAACATTACACCTGACCTAGGGTTGCCACCTGTCCAGGATTCACCTGGACTGTCCGGGTTTTGAATGCTGTGTCCAGGTTTCATGGCAGCTGAAACCCGGACACAAGATGTCAGGCAGACAGGGGCAACCAAAACTAAGATAAGGGATACTGGCCCCCCACTGAAAATCGTCTCAACTGTGATATTTACATATGAATGGGCAGCACTATTTACATATAAATAAGCCGTGAGTCATTCTCCCCAAAAAATGTCGGCGTGTCGCTAGAGTGTTCGGTTTTCGCATGAAGAAAAGGTGGCAACCCTAACCTGACCACTACTACTCATTGACTTCAAACGTTCACCTTGTGTTGGGAGGATAAGATTACAACTGTTTCCTTACAGATTGCTTCAATCCTGTTATGTGAAGTGGACATTGGATTTATGTCAACAGTGAGATGCTCAGTCAGTATAAATGAATAATTTCTCTTGTGATGTGATGCAAACATACTACTGAGATAACCTTGTTTATAGAGACTGTCATTACCATGAAGTAAAAGTTTTGTTTAAAAGACTTCCGTAGCTGAGTTTCATCATTTTATCATAAGAGGTATTACAACAGCTGAGTGATACATAAATAGAATACATTTTTGTTAATAGTTATTGTACTTGAATGCATTTTTAAGATTGAACTCCTGGGTTTAGTGTCACTTTAAAGGAGAACTTCGGTTTTATCAATTATTTACAAAAACATAAATTACATACGTTTTATAAATAGAAAATGCAGATTTTACTGTAAAAAACTGTTATACAGGCTTAGGTCTATCATAAGCTACCTATCATAATAAACTATCACACCTTACCAAACATTATTATTATGTGATCCCTTCTAATTACATACTGGTCAGTCTTGGGACAATTTGAAATCCAACAGAATGGCTAATTATTATCATCCACCTTCGGTTTCTCCATTTTCTTTTGTTAAAATGACTGTTTAATGTGTTTTGTTATTAATATGACAAAACACATTAATATGCTGTCATGTGATAGATGCTTATTAAATGCAAATTATGTCATGAATGAGAAAATAATTTGTGGGCAGGGATGCTTAGTATACAATTGTTTAGCACTGATAACATTGTGGAAAGGAAAGAAAGACTCATTGTTTTATTTTTTAATCAAATATTCTGATATTTCATTGAGGTAGAACCTAATTACAATGCTGTCTGTAGCCTGACTGACACGTATAATAATTTTATCACTTGTTCCATCTGGGAGTAGCAATAGAAAATATGCAAAAATAGGGATAACTAGTTAGTAATCATTTTAATTTGGCAGCATTTGTTGGTCCACTGCCTTATGACTCCTACCTGTAGCAATAGGTCCACCTGCAGAATTGCCATTCCAATGACTTCCCATTCCAATGCATACAGTATAATGGATGTACTGCGCCGGTACCAGTTCATGCACAGAACAGTCCAATCCCCTCACTACTTACATCCAGGAAAACATCCAGGTAATATAATTAAATACCAAATTTATGTAAATGGAATGTCCCTTAAGATTTCATCAAAGGATCAGATCATCCAACCCAATTTAGAAATTAGAACTTGCTCATTGCTATTATTGTCCCCAGTGATCAGGAAATGAGGTTCATTAGAACCCAATTTTTTCAGTCGCAAAAAATAAACAAAAAATGTTCATAATAGACCAAAGGACCCACTGGTGCATCACTTTATTAACAGGAAGCAGATGATAATGGCTCGTCTTGCCGCAACTGTCTTATGTCAGATGTTAAAGTGTCTTTCCAGGCAAAAATGACAAACTACCTGCCCAAGGTTCCCACAACATATGCTCTTTGAGATTATGTTATATTTTCACAGGTTTAGATTATATATTGATTTCACCTGTTGAATCTGCTGTTCCCCTTATTTCCTGTGGCGGTCCGACAACAGGGATCAGCCACTGTTTAAAGGTTGCTATGTAGAAGCAGCATTGCATCATTATTATGCCCTCACTGCGCATGTTCACAGCTCCGATAGGCCCAGGAGCACACAACTCCACCCCTTATATCTCATACCTCCCTTGCTGTGAATGGACTCAACTGTGGAGATGTCAGCTCCTCTCCTGATGTCACCCCTCAAGAAAATCTCCACCCATAGCTCACCATAAAGAACGGCTAGGGGTCACGTGACTGCATATATCCAATTGGCAAAAAGGTAAATAAGATGTCAGTATCTCAGAATTGTACATAAGAGGGTGAACAGCACAGTTAGAAGTACCATTTGGGCTGGGGGGCTATATGCTGCCTTTACATAAGTAGTAACCAACATGGCTTCATGAAGGACCATTCTATTAACATTTTATGAGGAAGTCAGTATAAATTTGAACAGAGGAATACCAGTAGATGTGGTGTATCTGGACTTTGCTAAAGCATTCGACACAGTACCCCACAAAAGTTTAATTCATAAACTAAGGTCTATAGGGTTTGATGAAATTGTGTGTACATGGGTGAAAAATTGGCTGCAAGAAAGGATCCAGAGGATAGTAATAAATGTGTAATTTTCTGATTGGGCAAAGGTTGTGAGTGGGCTGCTCCAGAGTTCAGTCCTAGGACCGATCCTGTTCATCTTATTCATCCATGACATGGAGATTAGACTAAATAGTTCAATTTCGTTTTTTGCGGACGATACCAAACCGTGTAGTGCAGTAAATTCAGAACAGGAGATATTCACACTTCAACAAGACCTAGATAAAATTGATGTAAGTCAATGGGGAGACCCTCCGTACTCCCCACAGCAGTCCCGGCCAGCTAAGAAAAAAAGTGGTGCTCGCAGTGATGAATTACCACGGATGGCGCCGTGCAAACACAGGAAAGTCAGGAAATCACCAGCACTCAGTAGTAAAGATAAATATGTCCCTTTTATTGGACAGAAAGCGTCACAGACATCCAAATAAACCGACGTTTCGGGGCCGTGCAGGGTCCCTTCCTCAAGGCAGAAAGATGTTTATTATTTGGATGTCTGTGAGGCTTTCTGTCCAATAAAAGGGACATATTTATCTTTTCAACAGTGCTGGTGATTTCCTGACTTTCCTAGATAAAATTGAGGCATGGGCTTCAAGATTGCAAATGTGATTTAATGTAGAAAAATGTAAGGTTATGCGCATGGGAGCAAAAAACGTGTGTACAAGCTACCACTTGGGGGGTGCTCCATTAAACGAGAACTATGGGGTCAGTGTTTTTCCCCATAGTTCTCCTTAGGGTAACGGGAGCACAAGTTAGACATGGAAAAAGACCTGGGGTGCTCATAGATCACAGACTTGGCAATAGTAAGCAATCCCAAGCTGCAGCCAGCAAAGCAAACAAGATACTAGCATGCATTAAAAGAGGGATTCTAGCAAGAGACAAAAGAGTAATAGTTCCACTTTCCAAATCACTGTTTCGGCCTCATCTGGAGAATGCAGTGCAGTTCTGGTAGCCAACTCTCAGGAAAGACGTCCTTGAGCTGGAGAGAGTTCAGCGATGGGCTACAAAATATTAAAGGGATAGAAGGCCTGAGTTATGAAGATCGCCTTCAAAATTTGTACATATTCACCTTAGAAAAGGAACGAATAAGAGGGGACCTTATTGCAGTCTTCAAAATTATCAATGGGAACCCCAATATTCGGAACAAAACGATTCAATCTGAAAACTGTATTGAGAACTCGAGGACACAAGAGGTTAGAAGAGAGGGGGTTCAACCTTAGGATTCGTAGGGGGTGTTTTACTGTGAGAGTAGTGAAATCGTGCAATTCCCTTCCAGAGGCAGTGTTATCTGCTGATAGTGTTGTTAAATTCAAGAAACGTCTTGATTATTTTCTTCTGTAACCTAATTTACAGGGATATGGGAAGTCCCATATGGCAAGATAAATACAGACACACATACACAAATAGGCTGAACTGGATGGACCCTTGTCTTTATTCAACCTTATCTACTATGTATGTTACATCTACGTTAAGTAAAGAAAATACTTGTAAAGCTTTAACACCTGAGGAGTAAAGGTTCCACTGCTCTCAAGGAGACTAATTATAGTAACTGGATGGTGGCTAGTGATGAGCCGAACACCCCCGTGTTCGGTTCTAACTCGAACTTTCGAACATGGAAAAAGTTCTAACATGGCATTCTGGGAGATTCCACTCCATCTTATGTAATCCATGCTTTCCATAGGGAGCATGGGCCTGCTGGTTAGCATGATTTATAGAAAGAGAGAGGGAGATAAATGGAGCACAGAGAGAGGAGGAATAGAGACAGGGCAAGGTAAGGATCAGAAACACATGGGATAAGGACCTTATCCCATGTGTTTCTGATCCTTACCTTGCCCTGTCTAAGGAGGATAAAGAGACAAGGAGGAGAGACAGTGCAAGGTAAGAGTCAGAAACAAAATGGATGAGAGGGGGCAAAGAGACAGAATGAGAGGAGACGGGGTAAGGTAAGGTAATGGGCAGCAATACAAGGAATAAGGAGGGCACAGACCCAGAAGGAGGGGTGACAGGGTAAGGTAAGAGGAAGAAACAACATGGATGAGGAGGGCATAGAGAGAGAAGGAATGGAGCCAAGGTAAGGCAAGGGGCAAAAATACAGGAGATAAGGAGGGCAAGGAGACAAGTAATGAGGAGGGTGCAGGGATGGAAGGAGGAGAGAAACAGGGCAAGGTAAGAGCAGAAACCCAATGGATGAGGTGGGTACAGAGACAGAAGGAGGGGAGATGGGAAAGGAAAAGGGCATAAAGAAAGTGGTGAGAGAAGTGGGGAGAGAAAAAGGAGAAAGAGAGACACTGTAAGAATGGAGAGGACAAACACATACATTAGCCAAAGGGTTAAGTTATCCAGCTCTAGAAGCATTTCTATTGTAGTATAAAACTACTTTGGGCACAAGTATGATTTGAATTATTAATTTAACAGACAAACCTCTGGCTGTGTGACAAAAAGAAAAATCCTAGACACAAGTTGAAAACGATCTCTCAGCATTCATGACCAAATATTCTGACAGAACTCTTGATCAAACGCCTGGCAAATAAAATATCCTTGTGATATCGGAGTAATGATTTATTTAAAATGAATGGCGCTATGGCCCGTAGCAAAAAGGTAAAACATGCAGCAATAGAGAACAGCGTAATCATTTCGTAGCCTTACCTGATTATTGCACATACTTGTCTAGTTGTGATTAGAGTAAAAACAGATCTTTGATTTGGCACAATTCAGAACTCTGTGTGAAGGTTTCTTAGAAACAAGACTAATATTTCAGGTGGGATTTTTTGTGGAATTTTTGGTGGGATTTTCATGCACTTTGATCTAAAATGTGTTTGTTAAAAATCTATTTAAGTTATCTGTGGTTCATATATGTAGTTATTCAGAAAATGGTACACAGAAAGAGTCTGCTGGGAACCTGGAGAGATGAATCTCTACAGCCTTATGTGGAAATTTAGTTTCATATGTAACACCGCTGATAGGTGTTACAATTAAACTGTAAGTAAAGTTTACCATCTAAAAGGAAATAGTGTGCAACTAATAAGTGTGAACCCTTCATGGAAATTTTGCAAAGAATTATCAATTGCAGAAGAGCAAAGTCTGTAAGATGCCTTATATAGATAACACATCTTTACTTGGGGATGTTTAGAAGACACTGTTAGATTAATAAAAAACATTTTTACATATTAAGCTGCACACCTAAAGCATAATTATTTTTTTAATAAAAAGAATAAATTAGCCAGCATTTATAAAAATAGAAAAATCAACAATCAATGCTTGTCCACACCATGTCCATGGCAGCCTGGGGCTTACAGGAATAAATTTTTTCTGAACACCACCATTTTTTCTTAATACATGCAGGTATGGTGTGAACAGGGCGCATAGAAAACAATTGCTTTCTATGTGCCCTGTTTACACCATACATCTGCAGCGGTGTGTAGAAAAATGCTTCCTGTAAGCCCCAGGCTGTCATGGACACACCCCTAAGGGTGCATCTTCATGCCAGCCTGGTTCACAGTACTGTTGCACAGACCATCTGGCACGCATCACTATGTGAGCGCCGTTCTAATAAGGTTTTCTCACTGCCAAACAAGAAGATGCTATGCATGTGGCGGAGGTGGATGGAAGTTGGAGGAGAATGATTAATGCATATGGCGGAGGTGGAGGGAAGTTGGAGGTGACTTTAAGGAAAAAAATATATTTGTTCCCAGTCTTGTTAGATTTATATTTTCTAGCCTTCAGAGGTGTAGGTGGTTACTCTAGTTGGAACCTCATCTAGGTCTGTGTACAAGAAGCCCTTGAAGCATCTTGGCTGCTTTATGTGAAAACCTGACATGGTAAGTGCTTAGATAATGAAGATGAGGAAGATAACAGCACAACATTACTTACTGTCTCCTTTCCTCCAAGTGGATAACAGTATAAAGACATAAGCAGCTTTAAATTAAATAAACAGCTTAGACGCAGCAACTAATGGTGTGTGGTGATCCTCTTTGTATTATAGGGAAATAGCCACTGTTTCGAGGATTTATAACTTTTTCCAGCCAAAACTGTGTGATTTACATACTTATATTAGAAAGAATGATTACTCTGGAGGTTCACTTCAATCTAGAGCAAGTTTTTTCACCTTCAACCTCAGCATTATTATTATTATTATACAGGATTTATATAGTGCCAACAGTTCTGTGCAGTGCCTTACAAAATAAATGGAGATAGTACAGTTACAATACAGTTCAAGACAAGAGAGTTAGGAGGGCCTTGCTTATGAAAGCTTACAATCTAAAATGGAGGTGTAACTATAATGCAGGTAATCACTGCAAACGGATGATTGGGAGGAGAAAGAAAAAAGTTCAATTTTTAGGTAGAGGAGGTATAGGCTTCCCTAAAAAGATGAGTTTTCAGGAATTGCCTAAATGTGGACAGAGTCTGAGATAGCTGCACAGATTAGGGTAAGGAGTTCCACAGGATGGTAGAGGCTCTGGAAAAGTCCTGAAGACAAGCATGGAAGGCAGTGACGAGCTTAGGAGCAGGAGGACTTGGGAGGAAGAAAGAGGACAGTTTGAGAGAATCTGTTTATACTATACGCAAAATACCACTGAAGAAACTGAATAGCCATTATTACTGAATTACAGGCACCTCAAAATAATACAGTATGCTAACACATGCATTATGACTTTGCCACTTAGCACATGATGACACCATGACATGTGCATTGGTTGCCCTGAGATGAACCAGTACTGTGAGTGTCTGACTGCATTTCCCCTTCCAATTGCAATAACGTAAGTGCAAGTAAAGTACTACATACAGCTTTGTTTGTGGCAAAAAATCTTTCAGAGTTCAGATTGTGTTAGCATGCCCAAGCACTCTGTAATGTTTATAGCCAGCTTTACATTGCAAAATTTCTAGTTGGTCTACTCTAAACCCACAACTTCATTGCCTAGCAAGTACTGTTATTGGCTTTTTCTGATGCGTTTAACTATTTAGCAATGGAAGATTGTATCTATGTGAACAGCACTCTTTAGTAATAGTGCATCCTTACCTTCCAGGAATTATATGACTTTTGAGTTGTATTAGTTGTACTTTCTCTACTAAAAAGTATAAAGCTGTACGCCTATCTTTTGAGCTTAGTGCTGATACCAGACACGCAAAAAAATAACAAAACTGCTGTGGTGATCACATAAAGGAAAACTAAAGGTATTGAACCTTACAACCTGACATCAAGCTGACATATTTAGGCTGGCCATACACTGAACTAATTTCAACTGGTCCTTAGTGAACCGGACAAAATTCCCTCCATGGATGGTCCTGCTGACAGCCTCCCACCCAACATTCTTCCATCTAAAAATCAAAGGAGCGGGCTGTAAAATTTCAGCCTAACAGTCACTTCAGTCACTGTTCAGGTATTCTGACAGTGTTGAGTCATCCCAGCCTAGCAGGAGGATTTCCCCATCCACACTAATGTTTAGCATGGCTAGAGGAATCCGCTAGATCTTTTTTGTTCTGCCTGCACCCTGAATTAAAAAAAATATACTAGTGTTTGGTTAGCTTAAGTAGGGTATACACTGGATGAAATTCAGCTAGTTTTTGATAAACTGGCTGAAATTTGCACAATGGGTACCACTGTCGGTACCCTTTCACCCAGTATTCCTTGATCAGCTGCGTAAAGAAGCCGGTTGAAAAATTCTGGTGACTGCTGTCAGAATGCAATGCAAACAGTGGGGATTTATCCATCATCACTTCTAAGCATTGATGGAGGAATCTATTCTGGTTTTTTTTTTTTCAACCTGCAGGCTATACCCGGCTGTACTCTGACAGAGAAATAAATGAAGTACATAACAGCAACCACCTGTCCCTGGTAGTTAAGCCTGCACTATTTTAACAATTTAAGTGTCACATACCTTAAAGGGAGCCTGAGACGACGAGGGCTGCCTCTCTTGCTGCTCCAACCAAACACCCCTGGAGAGTGGAACAGGTGTGTAAGGACAAGGAGTGTCACGGGTGCCGGAGGGTGATGTAGATTCTGGAGAAACAGCATGCAGGACGTGAGGGTCTTGCAACAGGACACAGGTACTGAATGCAGGTTCCAGATAGCAGGATCAAGACAAGCCAAGTCAGCAACAGTTTGGGAGCACGGAGAGAATCAGCAGACAGGACATGATCAGAGACAGGCTGGGCCGATAATTTGCGAGCAGCATGGTACCAGATGATAGGCAGAAAAGTAGTCCCAACAGACCGGGGTCAAGGAATGCAGAGAGGAAGCAGAAGGTCAGGATGAGCTGGGTTGGTAACGGGTGGTCAATCAGGAAGGCAGGTTCAGGAATGCAGTAACAGGCTATAGCTGAAGATCAGTCAGCATGGAGGCCAGGGTGTCCCAGCCATAAATACCCCATTGGGTGCCACTGTTCCAAAACAGCACGTGCACACGTCCGCACCCATGCTGTGGAACACGTGCACGCACGCACACACAAAGGCACACGGTCGTGCACAATTCTATGCGCAGAACTTTGAGCACGCATATGCACATGCACAGATGCCCATCTAGAAGTCGGGCTGCACCGGCTGTTTCTGGCTTCCTGACATTAAGATTCATATTCTTACAGATGCTTAAATGTCACTGGTCCATTTTAAAACCTAACCCCAGCCTTTGTTTTATATTCCAGTTTTTAAAAAGCAGTGAAAGGTTAGTCTGCCACTCTGTCACAATTTTATTACTGTCTGTGGTGAGATTCAGCCTCAATTCCTTTGGCAAGTGATGGGAAGTTTCTTCAAGGAAGACAGAGGCAAAAACAGTAATGCATTTCAACCACAGCTCTTGCACCTGTATACCCCTTATGGACCAGAGGAATGTTTACATTTCTGCTATATGCCTATTGATTTGGCACGTATTAATTACTGAGGATAAAAATGTAATTCATGTTTTGTTTTCAGCAATGTTTAGAATGTCTAAAACATTTTTTTTCTGCTGTCTGTACCTTTTCTTCACAACAATAACCACTCTCCTCTTTCCTGTATAGTGTTCACAGGGACAGGAAGTGAGGGAAAATCTCCTCAGTGGTGTAAAAGATTTTTTTCCTGACAGAGCTCGGCCACACTTTACCTAAACAATACATAAAAAACATATGTATTGATTTGGATTTTGAGGAGGACCCCACACCATTTTTACAAACAGAAGCAGGCTGGTGGAAGGATCTGTCATTTAGAGATTTTTTTAAAATTTGAATATCACTTTTTAGTAGTTTATCTGGTAGTGGTATTTTGCTGGTTTAAGGAGTTTTAAGGCATCTCCCAGGCATGTTGTTTAAAGGATTTGTATATTTTTACTGTTGCCCTTTAAGCAGCATTTAAGGCCTGTTTCCCATTAAACAGTATTTTTTATTTTTTACATTGGAACATGTGTCCCCCATGGCTGTGCCCAGTAACCCATACCCTTTCTTTAACAAAACCTTGCAAATTGGCCTTGGAAAAGGCCATAAAAATATTACATGATTCAAACTGTGCATAGAGAAAGCAGTGTCACTGTTAGACTGAAAATTTGATATGACAAATCACACTCTAAAAAGATACCGGATCTGAGTACTTGCTTCCACTTTGTAACAGTGGCAATTGTGAAGGCTTATGAGGATGTTGTTGGCCCGTTCCCTTAGCCCGACAGCCCTTATAAGAACCTTATCTAACCCTGTAATCACAGGATATCATCTGCTTACGTAGATGCCTTTGCAAAACAAGAGTGCAAACAATAGTTGGTACCTTGAAAAGTTTTGAATTACACCAATGCCAGAATATAATAGGATCTCTTGTGCAAATAATTGTATATGATACCTCTGAGAAATGTAATCTTTCTGTGTGAATTGTGCATTGACCAGGCATTCTACTTTAAACATGATTCTGAATGCACAATCAAAGGCACCTGTTAAAAAGTTTATTGTGAGATTATGGAGAATAGTTTATATCACATTACACCAGAAAATAATACAGGGATTGGAATATGATAGATTAAGTGCTGGAATATGTACATATACAACTATAAATTATATCTTTATGTTTTTCACCTTCTGATATTACAGGGCAACATTATTTGCTTATGCCACCATAGCCTTTACACCTCCTTTCTTGCCTAGCCAAAAATGATGTAGCCCCAGCTGCCTGCAGCCCCTGAAGTATGCATCCCGGGACGCTTTTGGGCAATTTATTACACACTGTGCTTGTGCCAGCCAATCTACACCACACTGCACCTGCACAGTGACATATAATCAGGGACCAGCTGCTAAAACAAATGTCCCCCAGATGATGCAAGAAGAGAATACGGTGGCATGGGACACATTGTAAGGCAGCAGAGTGGTGGATAACACCAGAAAATTCTGGATTCATTGAGCATGTGAGTATGGTTTTTGAAAACAGCCCAGTGGACAAGGTAAGAGGGGAAAATGTAAAGGGGGTGTAGTTCCTCTTTAAAATGTATTTAAAGCCAAAGTTTGTTTTCTTTTTTATAGATGGAGCTGTCAGGATTTTTGTACCTATTAGAGAGGTTCACCCTCTCTTTAGTTGCCTGTTCTGGGAACAACTCAACATTTTTTGATTTTTCCTTACTTTCGATCCCAAAACAGCCGTAGTGTAGAGATTTTCCCATGTGGACCCTAATTCTGGTGGGAGCTGTCTAAGAAAACATTTCTTTTAATTTGGAGAGATTCCTTCTCACTTGTTTTTGTATGTACAGGAGCTTGCCAATGCCTGGATTATAGTGTAAAGCCAGCTGTACATAGGCAAGTTTTTCACTAAAGAGTAATGTGTGTGGTCCAGCCAGCCCTCTCTGGATTGCATGCCCATGTATTCTGTCATATTATTACAGTAGTATTATTATTATTCAACAACAAGCATTATTGCTTATAGGTGTTCATTATTCCTCGCTAATTAACCACTACATGGCTCGGTTTGTGAGAAATCCTAGAAACAGTACTGATATACAAACACATATATCAAGCTGTAGGTGGGCAGATCTATTAGACAATGCTGACACATACACTTACTGGTTGATCGGGTTTCCTGTGCACCTATTCAGTAGCTGTGGGAGTCATTTTCGTCCCATTTATTCCGTTTATGGCAGGCAAACAATCACAGTGGGAGACTGCACAGAAAGTGATGGAAGATCCTGTAAAATCTTTGTTTTCTTTTAATTTAAAACAAAAAAGAGTAACACTGACTGGCAGAACTGCTTTACAGGTTGTAATGTAGAGATTGCCTGACATGCAGTGAATAGTTTATGTACACGCTGAATGTACAGGAGATGGTGCAGCAGGCTGATCATTTCTTTTCCAAAGCTCTATCCCAGGGTGTGTTTAGTTTAGTTAACCAGCAGTAGAACAAAGTATAATGTACATTTCTCAGAAACAAATTGCAGTACTTCTATGTTAGGGTATCGTAAAGAATAATTTATGGCGCCCTCTACACTTTAAATGTACAGTATGTAAATACAAAACTTGTTTTTGGTAACAAATTTAGGGTTAAGATCCCTGTCAGGTTTCTGTTGCTGTCTCTATCCCTACTAGGAAGATTCACCTTCTCTTGGTCCTGGTGACCATTGTCTCCAATGCAGAAAGTGGTGTAAAAAGTAAAACCCAACTTTTTGAGTTGTCGTTGGAACAGGAAGTGGAAGGAAATCTTCCAAGGATGCAGGGCTTTCCCTACCCTGTATGGCGCCTGAAGTGGGAGGGGGTTGGGTTGCTGCTAATAGAGCTTGGAGGGGGGGAATATGTGCGGGGCGGCTGTGGGATAGACAGAGAGCCCTGCCTGTCAGCGGCTCTCTGTCCGGTCGCACCTGGCTCACTGACTCACTGGTTGCCACGAGTTCAGTGGGACGCCAGCCAGAGCGGCCAACTCAGCTCTGCCACCTGAGGCAACCTGAGCCTCAGGCTGGGTCATTTTATGGATGGCCCTGCAAGGAGGAAAACTGTTCTGTTGACAACTCTCTAAGGTCCCTTGTACATTCAGACCTGTTCAGCAGCTCAATGATAGCCTACGGGCAGGCGGATAAAAACTTACATGTGTCCTTTTATATCTGACAACCTTCTAATCCCTCTAGGTCCAAAAAAAACCCAGAAGAGAGCTCTGTTTTTTCTGATCAGAACGTGATGGATCGTAAGTAAAAGGATCTAAATGGAAGCACATACTGTACATTTACATCCACCGGAGCATAGGTCTAACATGAATCCACTTAGTTTAGTAAAAAAATGGACAGACACAGCTGTCGAAAAGGTGACATCCGTTCCATACTGCTCTGATTAGCAGGAGATCTGTGCAGGGATCCCCTGTTGATTGGAGTGGAATGGCGCCTGTGTGAAAGGGGCCTAAGAGGGGATATCCTTAGGGTTGCCACCTGTCCAGGATTCACCCGGACAGTTCGGGTTTTGAATGCTGTGTCCAGGTTTCATGGCAGCAGAAACCCGGACACATGATGTCAGGCAGACAGGGGCAACCAAAATTACGATAGGGGCTACTGGCCCTCCACTGAAAATAGTCTCAAAGGTGATATTTACATATGAATGGGTGGCACTATTTACATATGAATAAGCCACAGCTCATTCTCCCACAAAAATTTCCGTGCGTCGCTAGGGTGTTCGGGTTTCGCTTGAAGAAAAGGTGGCAACCCTAGATATCCTGTGGAGAGATCTCTTCTGGCTGTGTCCCCAGTCTAGAACTAAAATCAAGTGTTGGCTTTACATACACTTTGATTACACATAGATGAAGCTTCCAGGTTATTGCTGTTTTTGCAATGTTATTTTTATACAGGATGAAAAACAGACGTAGCTTTCTCTTCCTCCTGACAGACGAAAGGCATTACCTTCCCCTGCACTACCAGAGCACACATGACAGCACAGATCAATATATTGAGGCATAATATTGTACTGGTGACTGGCAGCTCTTAATAGGAGGCCTGCATTTCCATGTAATCTACAATCGAGTTTCACTGTGAATAACTGAAATGAGAATTCAGAGGGGTGAGTAATGATTTTTTTTTTAGAATTACTATTCTTTCAGAAGAATAGCACCAGTGTCATTTAATTTATAGGCCTCTTTCTTCAAACCAGCTTCAATTTGTTTACCTCATGTTTCTTTGATGAAAGAAAACTGTGTCCCTCAATGCAACTCCAGCACACCATGAGTTCTGATCAATACGGTCCTACTTCAGCTCACTCTTTAATAAGCTTCCGTTGTGAAGCCACATTTTACAAGTTCTTTTCTTAGCAGTTAGTTATTTGGTTCATGTCTCCTACACCTACAAATCCTATAATTGCCTGCTATATAAAGTAACCAGCTTGTAAGTAAAAGATTAGGTAAACTTTTTGTTTCATAAAAACACTCAGCAACGAAATTAGTCCAAGAAATTTAGGGGCTTGTCTGCCTCCCACAACCTCCTTTTGGTTCTTTAACATTATAAGAGGCCTCAAGATCCAACAGGGAGTTTGCAGGAGGTGGGTTTAGCAGTCCTCTATGCAAGATTTGCATATTAGAGGATGGAGGAGACCATCTAAAGATGATGCAAGGATTAGTTGGACATCTGAGGGTGTTTGCATTTAATTACAGAATTCTTGGAGCAAAATCTTTATGTTCATAACTTGTGTTGTGCTGTACATAGTTTAAAATATTTCTATTTCTCTACTATATATACAGTATGCTGACAATGCAATTTATGAAACAGAACCATTGCAACACTTCAGAAAACCTAAGCCACGTGAAGACATTACATACTGTAGTATAATGGTTTTTTGTCACTTTACCCCTCAACAAGGTACTTTCTCATGTGAGACAGGAACCTTTGCATGGTTTCCTTTTCCTGAGATGGTTTCCAATGTCATCCTTCTACAGGGAGTGGAGCTAATTTTAAAGATGTTAAGGTGATTCAAGATAAGTATTATAATTTGTATTGCCTTGCTGAGTGCTGACATCTTTGCAGTTCTTTCTATAAATTAAACAATTATTATGGCTATAGACAATAGATACTTATAATGTAGATTGTTGGCCAACACTGGCATGCCTAACCCTGCATTTACACTGAGCTGAGCAAAGTTCTGGTGTTTTTTAAGCCTATGTCGGGTTTTTTCACAAGTTTTTACTTTCTTATACAAGCATTTTAAGGCTTGTAAAAAGCTTTTCACATGCGTTTTTACTAGTGTATTAGGCTTTGATGTTTTTGTTTTGACCAATGCAAAGCAGTTCTATAGGATGAGAGCAGTTGTTCTGGTGTACAGGCACATCCACTGAAGTCTATGGGGCTGAAAATGCCTAATAAAATGTATTTTTCAGAGCATAGGGCATAGAGTGACCAAGTGAATACGTGTAAACAAGGACAATTAGAATGAATGGCATGTTTAGCATAGTCAGGTGTAGTAAGGCATAGGGAACCAAGCTAAAAGACGCTGAAGTGTGAATGGGGGGTAAAGGTGCAAGAATGGTCTTTCGAACGATAATCGATCAGTTGATGGGAACCCAAAGATTTTATTTTACTGTACGCCTGGCTGAATTTTCTCGAAGAGTGAGGCTGGAAAACGTTTTTCGAATTGAACAAAAATCGATGGATTAGTGGCGTTTTTGTACAAAAAAATTGCAACAAGAACACTGCACATGCGTAAGCGAAAATCCGTTCTGTTGATCGACAAAATTCGGTGAGTTAGTATTGCTAACAAACGATTATTGAAATAGAAATTGGTCTGTGCATGATGGGCTATTTGAGCTAGAATCGAAAGAGGGTTCTAGGCAGCAACAAAAATTTCCGATCGAAAATCTATAGGTGTATGGCCAGCTATAGAGTACTTTTAAATGGTGGCAGATACCCACAGACAGGGCTCAAAATTTGAAGTCATGAGCTACTAGGCAGGCCTTAAAAGTTACTAGCCACCAGTTGCCCCACCTAACCCTTACCCTGCCCAGGCCTTAACTCCGCCCCTAAACACACCCTCTTAAATAATCTTATGATAATTATTATCTTATGATAGTTGCCGCTTGTAAACGGCAAATTAGGGATTGCTGCTGCAGGAAAACGCAAGTTCCTGACACAGGAATCTCTAATCACACCTGAAATATACTGTAGGTGTGAATGGGGCCTAATATACACATGCACTAAAAGTGTCCATACCCCTGCCGATTATCGTACGATAATCGCGGGTGATCCTGCGATCGTACGATAATCGGCAGGTGTATGGGCAGCGTGCGACCGCTTCTACTGTAAGGTCGTACGACTTTCGTCTTCCAAGCACGCTGGACAACCTGCCGAAAATCGTACGATTGTTGGTGTGTTGGTGGCGTGGTCGGAAGACGAATGCCGCACGAGCCGGTGTGCGCAAGCGCACACTGCCCGCTCAGCACTGCAATCGTCGGAAGCCCTCTCCTCAGTGGGAAGGGCTTCCGATGATCGCAAGTACGATCTGCCTGTCCAAGATGGGCAGATCGTACGAGATTTTAATGACCTTACAACCATCGCACAACGAAAGTCGCGCGATTGTTCTAAGGTGTATGGGCAGCTTAAAACACAATAATACACAATAATACACTTCTCAACGTTACAGCCCCCCCGCACAAATATAATAATAAAATTCCCCCTGCACACAAAAAATAATACACTCCCCCCGTTATAAGTCCCCCCACACACATAAAATAATATACTCCCCCCCTAATTAACCTCCCCACATATAAAATAAT
>NW_017310043.1:17855-22513 GCF_000935625.1 Nanorana parkeri
CCTCTCACCTGTTCACGTCTTTGCAGGGAGGAGGCTGTGATCAGGATTGATCCCTGGTTATCTGGGGATGATTAGTGAGGTCTGCAGCAGACCTCACTAATCACCCCCAGATAACCAGGGATCGATCCATTCTTTCTTTCGGCCAGAGCTCAGAACTGTCAGAACTGCCAGAGCTGACAGGAGCTGCTCTGCAGTCTCCATTTGACACAGATGCAGACCATGGAGCTGCTCCCGCAAGCCATGTACGCGGTCTGCAACCATGTGCCTGACATGTCAGCTGGCTGCGCAGGTGAGTGGAAATTTTGAGCCCTGCCCACAGGTATTATAAAATGGAGAAAATGTCTATTAGCGAGGTTACATTTAGTTCATCCAATGGACTTTGAGTCTCAGGGATAAATGTGATACCTCTGGCATAAAAGTGTGCATGTCTATATGCTATAAATCAAAACATACACAGTTCCGACACCAGTAACTTTATTAGGATCACAAAATAGTACATGCTTGTAGGATATAAATGTCACAACTCTTGCATACTTTGAAAAAATGTCTTTATGACCAACCAGTCCTCTGATAACTTTAAGCAACCATTCTACACAAATGTACAGACATGATAAAAAGGAATGGAAACACTTCCCAGATGAGCTTAAGTAGCCTTGATTATCTGTTAATAGGATATACACGGTAGAGGTGACTTATTACTGACTGTGTTATGTATCAAGGTCATGCCTAGAACCGACATTGCCGTGGGCCTTGTGAATAAATATGCTTTTAATTATTGATTTTCACATGCTCTTAGCTGCTACTGAAAGTCCAGCCATGGGTCTACACTGTGTCTATTAAAATCTCACACTGTAGAAGAAATATGAAATCAAATGTCCATGTGGTAATAGAAGCAGACATATATTTTCTACTTAACAGGAGACATTTACAAAAATACATCTGTGTATTGGAACATTGATTACTTCTACGACATAGTAACAGACAGCAACATTTCTGATTTTAGTTTATAGTTGCCATGGCAATAAAGAAGAAAATCTGGTCGTCATGGGTTATTGTCGCCATGTAACTTAATATGTCCCTATTGTAACAAAAAAATTCCAACTTTCCAGCTCCTCTACTGTTTATATTGACATTGTTATATGTGTCTATCTAAGTAACATACTATCTGATAGACTGACTAAACAGATACCTTTATTATATTATACAATTCATATTACAGCTTACACTCATATGGCCTACATGAAATGTCTCAGCAGACTGATCCCTAAGTAAATTTAGAATTCTGCAGGTGCAAATGGTTGTCTGATGACTGTTTGTGGACAAAGAAACACATTTTCCTCCATGGCTGTTCAATGTTTTCTTTTACTTGACAGGTATTGGTTGTGGCAGAGGTCCATGTCACCCCATAAACACAGACATCTTAACTCTCCCGGATGTTTTGGGAGTCTCCCGCTGTAAGACAGCGGCTCCCGGACACCCGCGAGAGAAACATTTTATCCCGGAAAGGTTTACTCTGCTCGATCTAGCAGTGTAAACCTTTCCCTGCTGTTTGTTTTTGTTTGTGCTTTTTTTCTTTTACATCGGGGCCGCAGGCCGTCATTAGTCTGAGGAAAAAACAAAAAACCAGCATAGGAATGAATAGCTAGGCTTCTATTGGCTATTACAATTTGCAATAGCCAATAGCAGGTTGGCTATTGTACCCGCCCACTGCTGCTGTCAATCAGAGGTGGACCTGAAGTTCTCCATCAGCTCCTTTTCTGCTAGACTCCAAATCCCTGGGAATTATGGCCACAGTACATGGGACAGTAATATACACTGAGTGGCCAGATTATTATGACCACCTGACGTTTGTAGGCAAATTAGCTATAATTAGCTATAATTTCACGCTGAAGTTGTTAGAGGGCCAGATCATTATAAATAGGGAAGCAGGTTGTTTACCACGACAGTAGAAGTGATTGTTTTCTGAAGATATGGGTAAACATCGCGATTTAACAGCCTTTTGACGTGGGATGATTGTTGGCGCTCGGAGCCATGGAGCGAGTATCAGCAAAACAGCAGAATTCGTTAAATGTTCAAGAGCAGCTGTTGTTAAAGTGTTTAAAAACTGGACTGTCAGCCGCAAATCTGGGTCTGAACGTGCGAATTGTGGCCGTCAGCGACTAGTCAATGTTAGTGCAGAACGCAGAGTGGCAAGACTGGTACAAGACAACAGAAGGGCAACAGCACAGTGTCAGATTCCTCGCATCACCTTTCAACATCTCGTGGAGTCACGAGGCGGCCCAACGAAGTACTAATGGGGTGGTCCTAATAATCTGGCCACTCAGTGTATATGTAATTGGATCTGAAAAATAATGTTCCAGAGAATATTAGCATGTAGCAAGAAAGAGATCCAGACAGTGTTCAGCATGTTTGTATTCCAGACAACATAGTCAGGGCTCATGCACACGGGTGTATTGCAGAGTAAATACAGTCATATTTTCATACAGCGTAAAATACGCCTATATCACCCTGGAGCTGTAGCTGCTGTGGTTAGCAATGTATGGACTGCTTCTGTGTCGCAGAGCAAATACAGGTGAATTGTACACTGTATGTTTGATCAGCAATATACCCATGTAGATGAGCCCTTACACTTATGGCAGTAACATACCATGAAGAATTCTTTCTCTTTATTTTGCTGCTCTTATCACTTGTGAAGGAATGTGAAACATTTATTGCAGATATTGCTGCATCAGTATCAGAGAAAAAAAAACATTAAATCCGAATTCCAGGGTAGAAAACTATTCAAATAAAATAAAAATGTAAGAAGAGAGGTGCTGACAAAAATGTTAATTAGTAGTTTGGGGGCAATTAAGATACCCCCCTTTATTTTCCTGTGTGCTTCTAATCATTCAAATACTTCCAGCAGGAAGGGGGAATCCAGCTGGCACTGTATGTAAGATGTGAAAGGGAACATTCGGCCCAGCCAGTTTTTACTGATCAGGCAGCAGGTGATGCCATTAATAGCTGTAGAGTAGTTGGACCATGACGATTTGTCAATTGCCAATGAAATTGGAAGAGAGAGAATCGCTGCTACGTTCTCCTGGCGTCACCAACCTAGCCCACTGATCCACAAAATGGTTTTAAAGCTAAACTCCAGGCAAACAGCTAGATACAAAGATGAAATACATACAAGGGAGAAGTTTTACCTGCCAAATTATTTGTATTTTCTTCCATCAAGTTCTGAGATTTACACAACTCTGACACGTCATGCAACCTGTTCTGACAGAGGAAGAGACTTGATTTCACTTTGATGCACTTCAGTAACACTTGCTGGTCTCCTCTCCACCTCACCCTGTGACTGGACAGTGAAAGGAGAAGCAGCAGACAGATGAGTTCATCTGTTTGTCACTGCTCTCTCCTCCTTTCAGCATGCTCCTAGCAGTGCACCACAATTGATTGGCTCCTTGTGCTGCTTCTCTCTTCCCCAGTCTGAGCTTTGCTGTACAAGGACTGAAAGAAGCTGATACTTAGTATAGGAACTTTCACTGCTTGCCTTAAAAAGTAAATGTAGTCATTTATTAATAAAATCAGAGTAGCATTAATGTGTGTATTTTATATCGGCCTGGAGTTTTAACCACCTGCGGACCAGCCACTGTATTAAAATGGCCAGTCCGCTGGAGCATTGTTCCAGGAGGATGTACCTGTACATGCGACTGTGAACACGTGTGTGTGCACAGCCCAGGCCACTGCAGCCGCTGCTCCTGCTGTCATTAGACAGTGGAGAGCCACGGCTTTAGACACAGAGCTGATTGGACCAGCTCTGTGTCCTGTGATTGCTGTGATTGGTTACCACTGCAATCACATGACAATGTTTACATGAGCATGACCTAGCTCTCCCCTTCCTCTTACATCAAAAGTAGGGGACAGTAAAGCGAATAATGAATGGATGAATCATCCATTCATTACTCACTAGTGAAAACAAGCTGCAGTAGTAGCAACAAAAATAAGGTTTCAAATAATTTTAACCCTCTTACCCCCTCTCCTGCTTATGTTATCTGCATTCTGTCTCTGCTCTGACCTGTGTATTAACTTTTCACCTCCCTTATCCTATTAATTAAAGGAGAACTATGGGGTTAAGGCTTTTAACCATAGTTCTCCTTAGGGTAACGGGAGGACACAAACTAGTGTCCTCCCGTCACCCTAAGCTCAGTATACCGCGAGCTGTAGCTGAGGCGCCGCAGCTGGGACGGATCCCGACATTACTGTCGAGATCCACCCAGCTGCATGATTGACAGCTGGCTCTGCCTATCTAGAGGCAGAGCCAGCTGTACCCTCCCCGTCCGTTCCGCCAGTCAGCGCTGGAGGATCGGGGAGGGGGGAATCCAGCCCTTCCCCTGTCACGGCAGAGAGCTGTGACAGGATCGAGAGGTGAGCGAACGCCGGTATGCGTTCGCTCCCCTCCCGATCTACTGAGCCGACCTGTGACAGTCTCATTGTCACAGGTCGGCTAGAACTATGAGGTGAGTGAAAAGCACTCACCTCACAGTTCTCCTTTAACCTCTTCTTCTCCATCCTGCCACTGCATATGACCTGTACATTAACCCCATTACCCCCTCCTCCCTCTGTTTATGATCTGTACATTTATTGTATTTTGTGTACCATTACCAAGCTCCATGTTT
>NW_017310043.1:22890-33348 GCF_000935625.1 Nanorana parkeri
AAAAATCAGATCGCCTTGGAGTGTCTACTTTCCAAAAAGGAGATTTTCTCTCTTTCCTGACATTTTTATTTGCTATGATATATAAACAAAAGTAAGATAAACAGGCTTTTTTCTCTATTTTTTTGGTATTTTATACTTTATATATAAAATACATGTTTTATTATTTACATTATTTATTTAAAAAATAAAAAAGTGGTTATTAAATACCAAAAAATTATATAAAATGGATCTTGTTACAGTGTTGCGTGACGGAGGAATTCTCAGCCAAACTTGTACGGCGCTGAAAAATGGCCTGGTAATGAAGGGGTATTATATGCTGGCACTGAAGTGGTTAAATAGGTGAGGTGGTACTAAAGAAGGTATAATGAGGGTAATGAAGCAAATATAGAAGCTATTTGTATTTTTCATTTTCATTTCTTTCTGAAGTTCCACTTTGATGGACACAACTTGATATTTTGTAAACAGCTGAGTGGCATTCGGCTCAGCTGTTCTGCTTGCTCCCTCTGTGGGACCGAGCAGAACAGAAAAATTGTAAAAAAGGACAAAAAAATAAATAGAAAACGATTGTGCGGAGCTAGCAGTGACAGCTAGTTCCGCCCAACTGTTTTCTATTGGCCGGCGGTTCTGCTGCCGTTAAAAAAAAGAAAAAGAAAAAAAAAACATTTTCGCCAAAGGAATGCGTTGCTAGATTTTTATTGGCTATTTCAATTTGCAATAGTCAATGGCAAACTAGCTATTGCACCCGCCCTCTGCTGCTGTCAATCACTATTGGGGACCTGATGGAGAACTGCAGCAGTGCGCCAGCCAACGGCTCAGTGTCAGAATAAAAAAAGAAAAAGCAGTGTTTCTCTCCTGGGCGGCCGGTAGCGGGAGACTCCCGGAGCGGCCGGGAGAGTTAGGCTGTCTGGAGATCAGTGTCCCTGGTTAGCTGGTAACCAGGGATGCTGATCTCTCTGCAAGTGGCCAGAGCCAGCCGTAACATCACGGCTGGCTCCGCCCAGCTCTCAGAAGCAGGCTGTCGGCCGGCCAATGGCCGGCCGCTCGGCCAGCTTCGGCTTTCACCTCGGCTCAGTCGAGCTGAAGCATATGCCTTTGGCTCGACTGAGCCGCCCGGCCGACTTCTGGAGCTGAAGGGGTTATAGTGAATAGCCCGTACAGCAGCCCTTCGGTTCTACTGAACCGAAGTGGTCCTGGGGCCGAAGGTAACCGAAGGATCGGCCGAGGCTACGGCTTGATCCTTCGGCTGCTACGTGAATAGACCCCTGTGATTTTTATCTTAATTAAATTCGACAATATTTTGCAACCTTCTGATATGTTGTTGGACTATTACTGAAATCAGCTCAAGTCTGATTTTATGACAGATTGGCTCCATCCATAAAGCTTTCATTTCTACAAGTACAATCATCTTTTAAAGTAGTGTTCACTATCAAGTGACACTTTATTTTAATTACAGTTTTCCTTTAATCTTTTACATCTGGTTGTATGAGTTTTAATAATGTTCTATATTGCATTATTGATGTCTCATTTCCCCTTTATTGCCAGGATAACAGCTTCATATTTTATATATCTGTTACTATGATAGTAGTTAATGGCCAAATACCTAAAGGCATTTTGTAGGCTGACTATAAAAAGTAATGCTCCCAATTTCGACCACCACTTGGGCCATTCCTGCTGTGCTAGAGGGCAATTATTCCAAAGAGAGAGTTTAAAACCTGAAGTTCTAATCTTAGCATCAGCAGAAGATAGTGCTTGATCACCCTGCACTGTTGGATATAGGGGGAGGTGGGCAATATCTCCTTGCCTGTCATTCTCAGATTGATATCTGCTAGTCTATGGACACCTAACACATTTCATTGAGATTTTAAAAGAGTTCTAAAGTCCCAGCAGATGCTATCCTGTTATAACATCAGCATTGTAATAGGAATACATACTAGAGTTTTATCTGATAATGCAATCAAACTTTACTTGAAAAAATCCCTTTTATGTAGTGATATCTGTAAAAAATAATTCAAGGCAACTGGACCTGCTGTATTTTTCTTGAAGATGTTTCACTGGTCATCCAACCAGCTTTCTCAATTCAGAATGACTTGTACAATACATTCTCTGGGAATAAATATGAAGATTGTTGCTCCAATCCAAATAATCTGTTAATTGCAACCAGGTGTTGATTGCATTTGCATAATTTGAGTCTAGGAAATATTATTAACCTGCCCAGAGAGAGGTGTTAAAACAGCATTGTATGTGGCAGACAATAGATGTCTCACCCCCTAGACAGGGAGGAGGACTTGTATAAAAAGGTGTGAAAGAGGCCATTTATGTAAAAATGTAAAAACCAAGCTTGAATAGAGGTGAGGGAGGGTGAGACATCTATTGTCGCCACATACAATGCGGTTTTAACACTTCTCTATTCGTGGTTAATAACACGCCCTAGACTCCCATGATGCAAATGCAATCAACACCTGGTTGTGACTAACAGAATATGTGGATTGGAGCAACATTCATCATATTTATTCCCAGAGAATTTATTGTACAAGTCATTCTGAATTGAGAAAGCTGGTTGCATGATGTTACATTGTGGGAAGGTCTGATGTTGAGTTGTAGCTCAAACGGCGTGGCTAGCTTAAAGTGGTGACACAAGGAAGTTGATATTCACAGGGCTGAGTGAAATTGTGCTAGTGCATTTAAGAAGTACATTCTTTGGGAATCTTTAATACGTAAGTTTACAAACTTCTAGATGGATACAGTTATTAGAAGTGGGATAGGATGTATGGAAATGTAATATAGAAATACAGATTTATCGTTTTTGCCTAAATGGCAGGCAAGGTGAAGAACGATCCTTGATAATATTATACCTACACACTGTTATTTCCATTTGAACGCTTCCCAGCAGCAGATCTGCTTTGTTACTGGTCAGTGAGATCCCATTTAAAGATGTCTGGACACTTGTTACAATGACACAGTAAATTAAATTTCACCCACTTGAAATCTGTATGCATAATTTGCAGTGAAAATATGTGAAGTGCACCATAACATTAGTTAAAGTGGATGTGGTCAATACGATGATGTAAAAGAGCAAATGTTGTACAAATTTCAATGCCTTTTATACAGTTATGTTACATGATTAAGAGCTTAACTATTAAAACTGCATATATTTCACTGAGTATTAAGTGCTTTCACTGATAAGTGTATTGATTTGCATATCAGGCAAATCAGAGTATTAGATTTTTCTTTAAATTCCCAAATATATGCATGCAGATTTGCCCAGTCTTCAGAGAATGATACTCTAGATATGATTGTCTGATCCTGTGTTTAAGATATCCAATCAAGCTCATTCAGCTGTCTTCAAGCATGTTTACCCAGATCATCTATGGAACCCAATACAATGGCCGGTATCAGAGCACAAATACCTAATGTGCATGGGTATAGTCTGAACCTGCTCTTTGCCTGTGAAAGATAAAGCAGTAGTAATAGTAGCCCCACCAGCTGGTTATATTTACTGTTTCTTTGCTGCTTTGCACACCTTGCTGCTCTGTTTGGTCACCCAGAGCTAAGCAAATTACCTGGTACATCTGGGTACAGGGAAGAACATGATTTAATCCCCTTCCAACCATGTGACAGAATTGGGGCTTACACTGGATTGGTTCTCTGGCAGCCAAATTGAGTGGCAAAGGAGGAGCAAAGGGAATATAAGCATTAGCTTCTGGTGGGGCCTTTATTAAAACCCCATTCCATGTAAAATATTAACCCCCTTCTAACCCTCTATCACATCCTTCAAGGTTTATTGTTTATCCTACCTGGTGAAGCAAATTATAATCACCTAAGTCCCAGTCTAGCTTCCCTGCTGGCGCCATTTCCAGGTTTGGGGGACCGCTAATGCAGGACTACAGGAGCAGGCAAGTCCAAACAGTTCCCTTAAAATGATTTAACACCTCTTCTGGATCCTAGGAGGACCCCACCAAAGGACAGCTGACAGGAAGTGGACACCAGAAGAAGGTCCTCGCAGTAAGTAAACAGAAGAAGAGAGAAGACACAGTCTGGAATGTCTCGTGACACACAGGATTCAGTAAGTAAAAAGGGCTTTAAGATTTAGGTTTATTTTATACTCTGATCAGTTCGTGGGGAGTGGGAGAGAGGTGTGGGAGGGGGGTATCACCCCAGATATGGGCTTTAAAGTGAACCTGCTGCTTTGGCCTGTGTGGGTAAAACACTGGTTCTTTCTTAGGAGAACCATATGATGAGAGAAATAGGTAAACTGCCAGAACTTGATCTACATATTTGTGTAAAGTCGGTTAAATTAGCCCATTAACTAACATTTAAAAAAGGAAGTCAACACAGACAGCCTCCATATTTCTGTCATGACACAGAATCTTTTTTATTAAGTTTGTTATCTTTAAGTAAAGATAACCCATAATTATACCCTAAATAACCCTTCTTCTACTTTTTCTTGCCTTAACTTTCTTCTCTTTGTACTGTTAGCATCCAAATGTTTTTATTGATTTCTTCTTGATCTATTACATTGAACATATTGATGTACATTATCATTGTGCCCATAGCAACTGCATGAATGGGACAATCAGCTGCACGTAATGAAAGCCTGGAAGAAACATACAAGCGCTCAGCAAGTAGGGCTATTATAAGTTAAAGTTTAGGACAAACTGTGGTTTAGAAGAGGCCAGAAATAGCTACATTTTGAATAATGTTTGCTTCTCAAGAGAAATATAAAAGTCTTAGAGTGTTATGTGGATTGGGGCCACAGTTATGCATTTACAAATGTCGCAGTGTATGTCATTCAACCCACAATGACACAGTGCTTGGACAGACAACCCCACCGGAGTTCATGATATTTAAAGGAGAACTATGGGGTCAGTGTTTTTCCCCATAGTTCTCCTTAGGGTAACGGGAGGACACAAACTAGCGCCCTCCCGTTACCCTAAGCTCAGTATACCGCGAGCTGTAGACGCCGGAGCAGATCCCGACATCGACATTGAGATCCGCCCAGCTGCGTGAGTGACAGCTGGCTCTGCCTATCTATAGGCAGAGCCAGCTGTACCCGCCCCCTCCCCCGTCTGTTCCGCCAGTCAGCGCTGGCAGAGCGGAGTGGGGAGAGGGGAATCCAGACCCTCCCCTGTCACGGCAGGGAGCCGTGACAGGATCGAGAGATGAGCGAACCCGGTATGTGTTCGCTCACCTCCCGATCTACTGAGCCGACCTGTGACAGTCTCATTGTCACAGGTCGGCTAGAACTATGAGGTGAGTGGAAATCACTCATCTCATAGTTCTCCTTTAATAAGGGAAATGTTTTTTTGTTGATTTTAAAGGTAGCTTGTTCTGATAATACTACATTGCTGACCTCTCCCAAAAATTGAGCTGGAACAAGCATGCAGTTCAGGAGTTCTGACTTTACTTTGACTTTCCTGATCTGCAAACTTGATCAAGGCCAGTGACTCACGACTCATGACTGATTTACCAAAGGCAAATAGGCTTCTCACTTTACAAGGGAATTTGCACTTTGCAGGATTCGTTCCCTTTAGCTTGGTGAATGAGATTATATTTCACTCTGCAAAGAATACCCAATCACATGCAAGGAAAATAACAAAGCCAGCATTATTGCTTGTACATGATTGGATGATGGAAGTCAGCAGACCTTTAGTTCATTCACTATACTAAGGGGAAAGTTTCCTTACAAAGTGCAAATTCCCTTCAAAAGTGAACACACTATTTACCTTTAGTAAATCAACCCCCAAAAAAATTAAAGCCAGAGAAAGATAAGTAAGTAGTATTGTCTGTATACAAACTTTTTGGGGTATTATCATCACACAGGAAGTAGTATCTGTCCTATGACTCATTTAGCTGCATGTGTTGTAAATACATCTGAAAAACATAACATGAAATTGTATTGGCTATTCTGACTACAGGCAGTCCCCGGGTTACTGATGTCCAACTTATGGACAATCCGTACTTATGAACAGGGGTCCACAGTTCTCCTAAATGTACCGGTACATTTAGGAGAACTGTGGCTGCAGTGGCCTGTGTCCCTTCAAATCCCCGCTGCTCTCTGCGCCTGTGTTGGCAGAGGCAGGGGCGACACAGACCTCTGCTGCCCCCGTACCTCCGCTAATGTCCTGGCGTCCTCTTCCGCCGTTCCGTCGCCTTCCCCGATCCGGATGATCCTCCGCTCTCCTGGTACGGCCGCGGCTCCTCTGCCCTGCCCCCCTGCCTCCTCTTCATTGGTATGGCTCCCAGCCTGCTATTGGATATTGTAAAATGCATTAGCCAATAGCATGCTGGCTATTGCACCTGCCCACTGCTTGCTGTCAATCAGCATGGGAGGACCTTATAGAGAACTTTCTCAGTTCAGGCCCTTCCTCTGCTGATTGACAGTAGGCAGTGGGCAGATGCAATAGCCAGCCTGCTATTGCCTAATGCAATTTGAAATATCCAATAGCAGGCTGGCTATTGCTCCCAGCATTAAAAAAATTAAAATAAAAGTTTAAAAAAATGAAATTAAAAAGACAAAAAATTAAAAAAAAAAAGTTAAATAAAAATGCAAACAAACAAAAAAAACTATATAAAATAAAATTAAAAAAAACTTTTTTTGGTGTGTCATTTTAAATAAAAAAAATTTAAAATTATATTATCTTCTGAACAACAGGAACAGACAGCAAAACAAACGTGACCCTTCCTTATGCTATCCAAAACTAAAAAAAAAATTTTTTGGCTGGAGTTACACTTAAAAATGTACCTGTTCCGACTTACATACAAATTCAACTTAAGTACAAACCTAAAGTCCCTATCTTGTATGTAACCCGGGGACTGCCTGTATTCACAGCATAGCAATAAGTCAGCTTGGCAAAAAAAACAAAAAGTAGCTTTGGCTGCTCCACCTGCTAGCGCTGAGCATAATAATATATAAAGAAAATATATTAAAAATAGACTATAGATTCCCTTTAATTATCCACAAGGTCCTTTAATAGATGATTACAGTTAATCTAATGCTGGACATAACTCTCTGTATTAAAGAACACACCAGTGTGTGCAATGCCAGCAATGAGGTCTCATGCTGTGCTCTCTGCCACCATTGTTACTGCCATTCTCTGATTCATATTCAATGTGATAGTTAGTCATCTCCCTCTAAATGTCTCAATTTAATTGAATGAATCAATCAATGAATCAAGGGTGCAGAGTTTTTGCTGAATCTGTCTATTCTGGCATGTAATACTGTTTTATTAATTACCTTATGGTGAAGCTGGCTAAAATTATGGATTTTTTTTCATGTAAACCAAAACATTATTAGCATGAGGAACAAGGGTGTCATAGTTGATGTTTTATAGATTTGTGTCATTATTTGAAAAGAGTGTATTTCTGACAGTTATCAGCACATCAGCAGAACATTTGTAAAGCGTTTTGTTGTATGGTTTCAATGTAGCTTACATTCTGTATCTGTGTGGGCTGTGATACAGAAATATGTTCTTTTTTTCTGGATAATTGTGAGTGTAATGCATGTATAGTCAGGACTGCAATATGAAAAAAACTATTGTGATACTGGCACACTAATGGATGATTAAAGAACTGACCTCATTAGCAATTATAAATGCTAATACATCATGTTCTTCAAATACAAGAGCTGCTGCAAACATTCCCCAGTGCTACTAATATAATAAGTGTTTACACTGAGGAGAGTACACAATTATACATAACATTGCAGTTAATCATAAATACCCATTTATTACCTTCTCACTAGGTGCTGCATCCTGGGTGGTGTTATTCAATTCCCCTCAAGATGACATTTATATATATCTATATCTTAGCTCAAGATAAATGTCATCTTGAGGGGAATTGAATAACACCACCCAGGATGCAGCACCTAGTGAGAAGGTAATAAATGGGTATTTATGATTAACTGCAATGTTATTTATAATGGTGTACTCTCCTCCATGTAAAACACTTATCAGTACATTAATAGCACTGGGGAATGCTTGCTTTGTCCCTTGTCCCTTGTGACCTTGTACTCTCCAGGACGTTCAGGGAAGTGGAGCAGAGAGAGTTGGAGTCTGCTGTTTGGAAACAAGATGACTGTAAGTGCTTGGGCAAAAATGAAAATTAAATACTTTGCTGGGCAATGCATATTTGTTTAATCTGGATTTATTATTGAAAAAAGCTTGAGGGTTTAATACTACTTTATACAGTTTTAATAAATACATAACTTAATTAGTGTGTGTATTTTAATCCTTAGAGTTCTATATTACATTATGTTATACCATATCAACTGTTATCTGTTAAGACTCTACAGTTGTTGACTCTACAGTTGTTGACTCTACAGTTGTTTTTCAGCACTTGGAGTTTGCAGGTTTAATAAAATGAGGAAAAATATAAATGAGAGACACTGCTTCAAATATGATATATTTGGCGGCATTGCGGGTTATTTAGACAGTTAAATGTTACAAGAAGATGCTTTACTGGATCAGACCAAAACAAAGCATCTCTCTTCTTTTAATTTCTAGGCTTGTGAGGTTCCATCAGCAGGGAAATCAAGGTACAGAACAGCCTCTGAGATTGTCACTTAAAGGACAAGGGTCTGTGACTTTCCACTCGCCATCTCAAAGGCAGCAGCTGTGTCATGAGGCCTGTATGAAGTCAGCCCCGCTGAGCAGTGTATGCTGCCTTATCTTTCAGCTGCAGCTTCTTTCATCTCCCAAAAGAAAGCCCTTATCACCGCTTAGTAATACCACCCCAATTCTCCATTCCGCAGAGATAAGTGCGAGGGAGGCTGCATGCACACTGAGAGTGAACACACTGATTTGCAGCATAGCTGTGCATAAATAACCAGAAGCCTCATAAAATATGTATTAAAAGCTTCCGCACTCTTATGTTCAAAAGAGTTAAAAGCGATGTAATAAACTTCACATGCAATAGATTAAACATGATATTAACTTATAATTAAAGAAGGAAACATAGTTCATGTTATTCAGCAGTTATGTGTAATATCCTGTGAAACGATCATTAGATGTGTCTTCTAAAAGAGAAAAAAATATATTTCTGTAAGATTTAATTAAATAGGAATTTAATAGAAGTATGAAATAACAACTAAAGGGATAAATATCCAGTATACACAGAAAGTAACTCTTTTTTGTTGCAATCAAGATCTAATCAGAATATTAATGCTTACGGATATCGGGTCACCTGGAGGGGCAATTACCGGTTGCACATGCATACTGAAAAACATGACGGGCTTGTTCACACCAAATCTGGACCAGATCTCCATGAGTTTCTGCATATACAGTGCAGTGTGTTTTGTCGCGTTTTTGCCACATTTCCGTCCGTTTTTTTAAAATGTATTTTTGTTAGCCTAAAA
This sequence comes from Nanorana parkeri, assembly GCF_000935625.1. NCBI lineage: Eukaryota > Metazoa > Chordata > Amphibia > Anura > Dicroglossidae > Nanorana > Nanorana parkeri. The sequence continues at coordinate 32,243 of NW_017310043.1, forward strand.
TGGGCTTTCAGTGCGTTCCAGGGCATTTGCATGCATTTTTGATGCATTTGCATGTGTTTTGGTGCGTTCCAGAGCAGAAAAAATAGGGCGGGCTGCAGTTTTTCCACATGCTCTGGAACTGAAAGCTGTGGTGTGAACTAGAGCCCAAAATACCATTTGAATACATTGGATGCATTTTTTATGCGTTCTGTAACTGCTCTGCATCTGCTCGGCACTTGGTGTGAACAAGCCCTAATGCTCTGGCTCCTGCAGATTCTCCCTTGCCTCTATGTCGGCACCGATGTATGGACATTCAGTAACATGATTTGGGAGATAAAATAAATGGACTTCAAGTGTGGTGATGTTCAGCAACAATGCATGTGTGTTGTGGTGCACTGTTGGGTAGGATCTTGGCACCTACTGTATTCGTGTATTGGGGTACCATTCTAAATAAATGACACCGCAATACACCACACTGAGTGCCATGCATTACAATGTACATTGAGATGATGCATGGTAAAACACAAATTGTGGCAACACATAGGTCTGAAGGGCAACACATACTGTAGGTCTAATAGGTGTATAGCTTGATTGGGTTTGGTCTCACTGCACTATTCCTTTCTCTGCTTCACACACTATAAGGGGACTTATAAGAATTAGATACCTTAAAGTAGAAGTAAAGGTTTGTTTGGCATATATCTACTGCTACTAAGCAGTAGATATATGCCCCAACATAAAAAAAAAAAAAAAAGTTGGCAAATACCAACAAACTTACCTGTGTTGGTGCCACTTGCTGCCGCTGCAGAAGTCCCGGCTCCCGAACGCTGTGGAGGGGGAAGCGTGGGCGGGCACATGCGCAGTCCAGAGCATCGGTGGAGAGCGGCACAGAAGCTGAATGGACGCAGCCAGGCAGCTGGGAACGCGTACGTCGGACAGACACCGTGGGACCTGCGGAGTCTGTGCTGGATCAGAGACTGGCACCAGCGCTGGAAGGACTTTGGAATATGAGTGGAAAGAAGAAGCTGTTCGGATCAAGAGGCATCACATAAGGTAAGTCCCTAAAGCACTATTGGGGGGGGGGAATTGTAGCTTTAATGTCACTTTAAGATATGAGAGTTGTTGCTATA
>NW_017310043.1:33441-33691 GCF_000935625.1 Nanorana parkeri
GAGGGCTCTTGATGTGAAGGGAGAATTCAGGCAGGGGGGGTGTAAATTGTGATGTGAAATATCTGATGTGAAGAGGGTTCTTGATGTGAAGGGGTGCTCCTGATGTAAAGGGGGGCTTTGGGCTGATGTGAAGAGGGAATTCTGGCGTGAATGCGTGGGGGAGGGGCACTTGTGATGTGAAAGGGTTCTCCTGATGTGAAGGGGTGCTCCTGATGTGAAGGGGGACTCTGATGTGACAGTGGCTCCTGGT
>NW_017310044.1:0-387 GCF_000935625.1 Nanorana parkeri
CTGACCTCCTCATCCTCCGAGTCCTTCTATTATATCCCAGTTATCGTTCCTGGGGTTTCCACACACCCCGTGCTCAGACACTGACCTCCTCATCCTCCGAGTCCTTCCATTATATCCCAGTGATTGTTCCTGGGGTCTCCACACACCCAGTGCTCAGACACTGACCTCCTCATCCTCCGAGTCCTTCTATTATATCCCAGTGATCGTTCCTGGGGTCTCCACACGCCCAGTGCTCAGACACTGACCTCCTCATCCTCAGGCATTGTGAGAAGTACTTGCCAAAATGCCCCGATTCTTGCGCTATGTTTTCTTTTTCTTCACTTACCTTCGGTGCGGGAGAGCAGCGGCGAGTCATCGCGGGTCCGGTGGGAGGAGCTCCAGGTGGGG
>NW_017310044.1:534-4611 GCF_000935625.1 Nanorana parkeri
TACTTCTAATACTATCCATTGACTCTCAAGGGGATCTACTCTAAGATGCTAACCAGGCCTGGTGAGTCTGTTACACCCTGGAAGCATAGAACCCCTATACTCTCTCTCCCCAGTGTGAAGATGTTCAATAAAAGTTATTCTGTATTATACTACTGGAGTGGACATCAGTCTGTGGGCACTAGAAGAAGGGCGGTTGGTGCTATTGGGTGGGCAGCTGAAGATCATCCCCTAGACAGACTAGAGATGAACCGGCCATATTCCAGCAGCTCCTTCAACGGTGAGCTCTACATAAGAGGTATAGACTCCAGAGAGAGAAACATAATCTGCCCTATACAAAGCATTAGTAAGACCTCATCTGTCACCATCCTTCCAGGTATTATAAGAGGTATAGACTCCAGAGAAGGAAATGTAATCTGCCTCTATACAAGCTGTAAAGGTAACTGCCTGAGGCCCCAGGGGCTCCATAACTGCACCCAGTACAGTGACTGGGATTTAAATGACAGCAGGTTAGTGACTGGTGTATTCTGGCCCCTGAGAGTGGTATCAGTATGGTTACAGAAGCCACTTGTGAGTCAGTGGACGGTCTGATCACATGCAGAGTCTGATTATATCACAGCTTATCATCCTCTGACTGACTTCCTGTATCAGAATGATCTGCAGCTCCTCAACGTCTGTCTGTTATCTGAATGAAGAGTTCTGAGTAAATGTGATTAATACTCACATGCCAAACATTCAGACATTGTCCTCCTCCGAGTCCTTCTATTATATCCCAGTGATCGTTCCTGGGGTCTCCACACGCCCAGTGCTCAGACACTGACCTCCTCATCCTCCGAGTCCTTCTATTATATCCCAGTGATCGTTCCTGGTGTCTCCACACACCCAGTGCTCAGACACTGACCTCCGAGTCCTCCGAGTCCTTCTATTATATCCCAGTGATCGTTCCTGGGGTCTCCACACACCCAGTGCTCAGACACTAACCTCCTCATCCTCCGAGTCCTTCTATTATATCCCAGTGATTGTTCCTGGGGTCTCCACACACCCAGTGCTCAGACACTGACCTCCTCATCCTCCGAGTCCTTCCATTATATCCCAGTGATTGTTCCTGGGGTCTCCACACACCCAGTGCTCAGACACTGACCTCCTCATCCTCAGAGTCCTTCCATTATATCCCAGTGATCGTTCCTGGGGTCTCCACACACCCGGTGCTCAGACACTGACCTCCTCATCCTCCGAGTCCTTCTATTATATCCCAGTGATCGTTCCTGGGGTCTCCACACACCCAGTGCTCAGACACTGACCTCCTCATCCTCTGAGTCCTTCTATTATATGCCAGTGATTGTTCCTGGGGTCTCCACACACCCAGTGCTCAGACACTGACCTCCTCATCCTCAGAGTCCTTCCATTATATCCCAGTGATCGTTCCTGGGGTCTCCACACACCCGGTGCTCAGACACTGACCTCCTCATCCTCCGAGTTCTTCTATTATATCCCAGTGATCGTTCCTGGGGTCTCCACACAGCCGGTGCTCAGACACTGACCTCCTCATCCTCCGAGTTCTTCTATTGTATCCCACAGACGTTTGTCACAATGCCAGCAGAGATACTGAGGACTTGCAGCAAGGTTCAGGGCAAAACCTAACTTCAGCCAATCGCCTTTCTTTTGATCGTTCTGCCCGAATCACCATCAGGCCCGGCGCTACCACAAGGCAAGCGGCCGTCTGAGGGCGCTGAAGGGTGAGGGTGGAAAAACAGGGCATTGTGAGAAGTACTTGCCAAAATGCCCCGATGCTTGCGCTATGTTTTCTTTTTCTTCACTTACCTTCGGTGCGGGAGAGCAGCGGCGAGTCATCGCGGGTCCGGTGGGAGGAGCTCCAGGTGGGTGTCCTAATTAAGCTGGCCGGCGACTGCCAGAGGATCCCGGCACGCGCGGCACCTCAGGCAGTCGCCGGCCAGCTAAAATAGGACTTTTTTTTTAAAAACTACACAGAGCCCCAAAACCAAATCAAAACAACAAAACTGAAAGGAACAAAAAAGAGGATGGTGTGCGGAGGAGGGGAATTGAGGAAGAGGGGGAGGGGACAGCAGCCAAAAACGTAAAATACACACAAAAAAACCACAATCACACAAATACCATTCCACCCACAAGCACACTTTTCTTTATTTACAAAGCCTTCTTTTTCTTATTTTACTAAATGCAGCTCACATGCTGATAGGGAGCAGGCCCGGCGCTACAGGGGGTCGGGGAAGGGGTTCGGGGGGGGCGCAAAAATGCACCTTCGCCTGTATAGGCAAAAATCCGAGCACCGGCCCTGATCACCATCCACATTTGTTGCAACATAACCGAATATAATCATCATGAGGTGTGTGGCCCGGCTTGTGGCCCCTTCATAATGTTCTTCCTTGTTGCAGCTTGTCACTCCCTCCCTGTGATTGGTGGACAATGGTGGAGGAATAAATCATCCTCAGTACAGGAGGAGCAATGTCCATTATGGTGGAGCCCGATGATGAGGAAGGGCAGCTGGAAGGTGACCACTGGGCTCCAGGGGGACGGGCTTCCAGTTGGCGGCAGATGTTGCCCGGGGCTTGTCCTCAGCCCTGGAGGGAGGAACTGTGTCCGGAGGGGGAGGTAGTTGTTGGAAGGTGACATGAGACTGCTGGGGACTGCTGGGGACTGTTGCTGGGAGTAGCTGCAGATAGAGGAGCTGTGTCCTGTATGTCACTACAGACCAGAGGCCAAACACATCTACACCGGCATCAGTAAAGGGCAATCTGTGGCCTGGAAGATCTGCCATTGGTTAGTGTTGGTGTCTTCCTCTCAGCATACACCGGACACGTTTGTGGAGCATGGAGGACATTGCTTCATCCCGATGGTCCAGAAAGCTGCAGATTTTACTGCAACTCAAAGTAACTTCCTGCGACCAATCGTTGGGTTCAGTTTTGTACAGGAAGCTGTCCTTAGAAAGGTCGAGTCCCTTCAATATGTCGTCCATACTCTCACCTCATGTTCCATGCGCTGATCTTTTTTACACTTGTGATATCTCGTCATTGGTGGGGAGTCCTTTACAGATGAATAGCATGGATGAGCCGTACAATAGCCCGGACAACAGAAGTCCACTTCGAAAAGTGTTCAAAACGGTGAGAAGTCCGCCTTGGACTTCCCGGAGGTGATGGAAGTGATGGCAATGTCTGATTTCCATGTCAGACTTCAAATACAGAAACTGCCGCCTGGCTTGAGGATTCACCATTCAAACATTCAGCGGCTGGTACTGTGTAGGTCCTATGGAGGTCCCGTGACCAAGGAGGTGGGGGGTCAGTATATATACGTAGGGCCATTGATTGGGTGCAGAGGACTTTCTGATGCGTTCAATCACCAATATGGACATAGAACCGTTCTGTCTGGTTGTGTATCTCAACACTAGCTGGCGGTGGGTGTAAAAGTCATTGAGGTGGATCGATGTCTTGCTGAGACATTGTGCCGGCGGCATTGAGAGTTCATGGTAATGTTTCCCAGAAGCAATGTACCAATTCTGCTGTAGCTGGGAGTTTAGCAATGCAGAGAGGTTTCAGTTGTTTTCGGAGGATATGATGATGGAACGCACGCTGTGTCTATTGTAGGACACAATCCCGGTACACGGTCATTGCAGTACGGGAGTCTTGTAGACTGGTGGCGGCTTTGCTGATATCTACCGACCTCTGGGCTGCCATATCTCCAGGTCCTCATACCATCTATGCAGAGCTATCGAAGATCTATTGACTGTCCATTGATCATGTGATCTCTTATGAAGATGTAGAAGATGTTATCTCCCAATCTCAGCAGTGTTGGCTGACAGTTGATCGCAATGAGACCCTGAAGATCGCCGATACATGTCATCCAATACTGTGCAGACCTCAATGAACATCCAGACAGGTCAGAAGATCATCAGAAGGTCCACTCCAGATAAACACAAGTGGATGGAATGGAGACTAAAGCATTGAGCTGGAAGGGTGGAGGTCACAAAGCCAAAGAAACCTAAACTATAGGGGGAAGAAGGGACTAACCGAAATATGGGGGGGGGTTGGGACAAACTAAAGTATGGGG
>NW_017310044.1:6161-6392 GCF_000935625.1 Nanorana parkeri
CATCACCCCACCAGCCATCACCCCACCAGCCATCACCCCACCAGTCATCACCGCACCAGTCATCACCCCACCAGCCATCACCCCACCAGTCATCACCCCACCAGCCATCACCCCACCAGCCATCACCCCACCAGTCATCACCGCACCAGCCATCACCCCACCAGCCATCACCCCACCAGCCATCACCGCACCTGCCATCACCCCACCAGCCATCACCCCACCAGCACTCAA
>NW_017310044.1:6512-7431 GCF_000935625.1 Nanorana parkeri
CACCAGCCATCACCCCACCAGCCATCACCCCACCAGCCATCACCCCACCGGCCATCACCCCACCGGCCATCACCCCACCGGCCAGCCCCAACATGAGGAAGCAATGGGGAAAGCATAATCTGCAGAGAAGTAGGGGAAATACTGGTGACTAGTCCTTTGTGCTCTGCTGCAACAGGAAAGGTTCTCTTTACAGACCCGTATTCTCCCCATACAAGTCAAATGTTCTCAAACAATTCATCCCCACACAGCTCCCTCCTCATGTATCACTGGCCCCTCCTCTTTTAGATTGTAAGCCCTCAGGTGCAGGGCCCTCCTTACCATATTGTCTTGTTTTGTATTGTGATTGTAGTGTCTTCCTTACATTGTACAGCGCTGCGCACACTGTTGGCGCTCTATAAATCCTGTATAATAATAATAATAGGAATGAAAATGCAGCTTAGAATGAGGTGAGTGCAGGTCAGACAGAGAGTAGGCTGTGTTGGCAGACACCGGGGCTCTGGTTCTGCTGGTACCAGTAATGTTCTGGACCTCGATCAGTAATTATATAAATCTGGACAGCCAGAAATTGCAATACCAGAGATGGACAGCAGGGGGCAGCATTGCACCTCCATTGATGGCGGAGGCTCCAGGGAGGGAACTTTGTATTGTTAAACCTCAAACTCTGAGGCCCAACATCCAAGTATGAGGGGTGTCAGTGGCGTCTTACTTCATCTTTCATATTTTCCATCGTCTCTGCCGTCCGGCGGGTTGTGTTACTTGTTTTCTATATTTACATTCCCGTGCATTGTACAAGACTCGTCATAATAAAATGAGGTTCCTCCTCTTCTAGGTTTTCATTGATGATGGAGAAGAATGGTGACGTCTGTTCTATGGGAGCCATTGATGGGAAAAGAATCAAAATCTCTGTTTTATACCTGGG
>NW_017310044.1:9145-9970 GCF_000935625.1 Nanorana parkeri
TGGCATAGAATAGGGCTCTGGTACGGCCTGGCATAGAATAGGGCTCTGGTACGGCCTGGCATAGAATAGGGCTCTGGTACAGCCTGGCATAGAATAGGGCTCTGGTACGGCCTGGCATAGAATAGGACTCTGGTACGGCCTGGCATAGAATAGGGCTCTGGTACTGCCTGGCATAGAATAGGACTCTGGTACTGCCTGGCATAGAATAGGGCTCTGGTACTGCCTGGCATAGAATAGGGCTCTGGTACGGCCTGGCATAGAATAGGACTCTGGTACGGCCTGGCATAGAACAGGGCTCTGGTTCTTCCCCACTCAGCATAAGAAGTTCTCTAGTTCTGGTTCTGCTGGTACCAGTGATGTTCTGGACCTCAGTCAGTAATCCGAGAAATCTGGAAAGTGCAATACCAGTGATGGGCAGCAGGAGGCAGCGTTGCACCTTCCCCGGTGGCGGGGGCTCCGGAGGGGATCTCTTCTACGGTAAGGTTCAGTAAATATTATCTTTCCTGACACTGTCCCTATTTACTGACAACCCGAAACTTTACTGACTGCTGGTTGTATAACACGAGGACGACCCAAGGAGGAGACTTCATCATCATCATCCTCATCATCCTCCTCCTCATCATCATCATCCTCATCATCATGTTTATGATGATCACAGATATTGTCTGATGATGGGGGGGTGAATGTTGGGTGAATGTTTTCTCTGACCATCAGTGGTTGTCTTGGTGGTCCTGATGACAATGTGCAGAGACTGTCCCGGAATCATTATCACCGCCATCGCCTATGTCACCTTCTAGCACAAAGTATTTAGATAAAGGACTTGCC
>NW_017310044.1:10035-11216 GCF_000935625.1 Nanorana parkeri
TACAAAGAATGTTTGTTTAAAGCTGCAGTCTACTGTGCTTCTATTCTGCCTTTCCTGGCCCCTCCCCATCATTAATATGCTAATTATATATTTATATAAAACCTGTTTTCATTACACGCCTTATTTTATTTCTGGTGATGTCATCACTGAGTCTCTGTGCTTGTCTATGCAATGCAGGCAGACCATGGCCGGGGGAGGGGCCACCAGGGTGCGGTACATAGCTTCCTGAAAACATCACAATGATAAGAGAGCGGCTGAGGCAGAGAGCACAGGAAGTGATCAGCTCTCTGGATTTCTGGCGGTCTGTCCGGGGTCTCTCCATCAGACCCCCCCACAATGTCCGGGATCCCTCCAATCAGTGATCGGTCCATCCGGGGTCTCTCCATCAGACCCCCCCAATGTCCGGGATCCCTCCAATCAGTGATCGGTCCATCCGGGGTCTCTCCATCAGACCCCCCACAATGTCCGGGATCCCTCCAATCAGTGATCGGTCCATCCGGGGTCTCTCCATCAGACCCCCCCAATGTCCGGGATCCCTCCAATCAGTGATCGGTCTATCAGGGGTCTCTCCATCAGACCCCCCCAATGTCCGGGATCCCTCCAATCAGTGATCGGTCTATCAGGGGTCTCTCCATCAGACCCCCCAAAATGTCCAGGATCCCTCCAATCAGTGATCGGTCTGTCCGGGGTCTCTCCATCAGACCCCCCACAATGGCGGGATTCCTCCAGTCAGTGATCGGTCTCTCCGTCAGACTCCCCCCCATGTCCTGGAATCCTCCGATCAATGATCGTTCTGTCCGGGGTATAACGTTCCCCCGGTTGGGTCTCCCGGAATTGTCTCTTTATTGGGTTGCAGTTGATGTCCCTCCTCCCCGGGGTTCTATGGGATCTGTTTATGTTTGGTCTCCATGTGGGGATGGCGTAGGGATCGGGGCAGAGACATATAGAGATTAGGAGGTCTGTTTTTAGCCAGTTACGGAGCAGAGGATAAGATTACAATGTATAGGACGGCAGTACACACAGGTTTCCTGTAGGGGGCGTCATGCTCCTGGTCTTGGTGTTTGTGGTATGACATCTGGAGAGAGAGAGGTGAGGGGGGCTGTGAAGTAGGAGGAGGAGAGCGTCTCATACCAGTCTTCTCTTAGCTCCGGGATAGCTGTGTGTTCTTTGCTCCTGTCTGC
>NW_017310044.1:11289-12364 GCF_000935625.1 Nanorana parkeri
TGTGTGTGTGGAGGGTATGGCCCGTCTACATACGTGACCTAGAGACGCGTGTTCTTGGACCCTCCAACTCCCAGATGACGATGTCCATACTGGAGTGTCCCGTCCCAAGACTCGGCTTTCTGCCTACCTTCCTTCTCCTTCTTTTCCTGTCCTGCCTTCCCCTGTGTTCCCATCAGACTCCCACCGCTAACCGCACGTTGACATTGGCCGTGGTCCTGCCTGACAGCAACCTGCGCTATGCTTGGTCATGGCCCCGCGTGTCCCCGGCATTGCATATGGCAGTGGAACGGGCACAGAAGGAACTTCAGCTGCTCCCGGGGTACCAGATAAAAATAATCTTCCTGACCTCGGAGCTGGACGGGGCCTGCTCGGAATATGTGGCGCCTCTCAATGCCGTGGACTTGAAGCTCTACCACAACCCCGACGTACTTTTCGGTCCAGGATGCGTCTACCCCACTGCCTCGGTTGCCCGCTTTGCCACCCACTGGCGCCTCCCGCTTGTCACGGCCGGAGCCCTGGCTTTCGGCTTCAAACCCGACGACGATCAGTACAACACAACGGTGAGGACGGGCCCCACGGCAAACAAGCTCGGGGAATTCGTGTCCCACCTCCATGACCACTTTAACTGGACCTCTCGGGCTGCTCTGGTCTACCACGATGTGAAGAAGGACGACCGGCCGCATTACTTCATCATTGAAGGGGTTTTCCTGGCCCTCGAGGAGTTCAACAATCTGACCGTGCGCTACCAGATGTACCCCGAGGACGACGATGTGGCCAGCGTCATCCAGTTCATCCAGAACAATGGGCGAGGTAAGTCCACCACCGATTTACTCTTCCTTCTCGATCAGGTTTGGTGTCGGGTTTCCAGGATTGTGCAATGTGAGTCCTTCTCCGGAGGTCTGGCCTCATGCAGGTCTGGGCTGGTGGAGCTCGGCCTCGGGGAAGGGAACACACTCGAATTATCAGGGTCCATTGATCCCACTTCATTGAGGTTTCTGGTGGAGATGTTGGTAGATCAGAATCTGATTGGGTCACCTCAGTCATGGGGGATGTGGATGGGGGGGGGGGGTTGGGG
>NW_017310044.1:12389-14655 GCF_000935625.1 Nanorana parkeri
GTGGTAAAACAGAATCTGGTTGGGCCCCCTCAGGGATGGGGGGTGTGGGTGGGGGGGGGGGATTCGGCGTGTTGTGGACACGGGAGATACGAGACGTTCGGGGGATTGGCCCTCTCAGGTTGTTGTGTAATGATGAATGTAGATTGCGTGTTACCGCCAATCTGTGGTCAGAACTTGACCTTCATGACGTCACGCCCCATGGCAATATTACTATCATATTTCATCCTCATGTGTACAGACCAGATAGGAGGGAGGCTTCCCATGGGGTCCTAAGCACAGGATGGGCCCCCGGAGCCCATAGCTGGGAGGTAGATGGGGTCTGCGCGCAGGTGGTCATTTTGTGTCATGACATCATCAGATCTTTCTACCATCAAGTGTCACACCCCCCTGGGGGCCCTAAAAGTCAGGATCCATAATGAAGGGAATGGTGCCCAATGGTGTATGGAGGTAATTGGATGGAGTGAGTGGAGGCCATGAATAGAGGTAATTGGATGGAGTGGATGGAGTGGATGGAGGCCATGAATAGAGGTAATTGGATGGAGTGGGTGGAGTCAATGAATCAAGGTGATTGGATGGAGTCAATAAATGGAGGTGATTGGAGGGAGTCAATAAATGGAGTGATTGGATGGAGTGGATGGAGTCAATAAATGGAGGTGATTGGATGGAGTGGATGGAGTCAATAAATGGAGGGGAGTGGGTGGAGTCAATAAATGGAGGTGATTGGAGGGAGTCAATAAATGGAGGTGATTGGAGGGAGTCAATAAATGGAGTGATTGGATGGAGTGGATGGAGTGGATGGAGGCCATGAATAGAGGTAATTGGATGGAATGGGTGGAGGCCATGAATAGAGGTAATTGGATGGAGTGGGTGGAGTCAATGAATCAAGGTGATTGGATGGAGTCAATAAATGGAGGTGATTGGAGGGAGTCAATAAATGGAGTGATTGGATGGAGTGGATGGAGTCAATAAATGGAGGTGATTGGATGGAGTGGATGGAGTCAATAAATGGAGGTGATTGGATGGAGTGGATGGAGTCAATTAATGGAGGGGAGTGGGTGGAGTCAATTAATGGAGGTGAATGGATGGAGTGGGTGAAGGCCATGAATCGAGGTGATTGAATGGAGTAATTGGAGACCATAAATGGAGTGATTGGACGGAGTGGGTAGAGTCAATGAATGGAGGTGATTGGATGGAGTGGATAGAGTCAATAAATGGAGGTGGTTGGACGGAGTGGAGTCGGTGGAGGTCATGGATGGAGGTGGTTGGATGGAGTGGGTGGAGGTCATGGATGGAGGTGGTTGGATGGAGTGGGTGGAGGTCATGGATGACAGTGATTGGACGAAGTGGGTGGAAGTCATGGATGGAGGTGATTGGTGATTGGACGGAGTGGGTGGAGGTCATGGATGGAGGTTATTGGACAGAGTGGGTGGAGGTCATGGATGACGGTGATTGGACGAAGTGGGTGGAGGTCATGGATGGAGGTGATTGGTGATTGGACGGAGTGGGTGGAGGTCATGGATGGAGGTTATTGGACGGAGTGGGTGGAGGTCATGGATGGAGGTGGTTGGATGGAGTGGGTGGAGGTCATGGATGGAGGTGATTGGACGGAGTGGGTGGAGGTCATGGATGGAGGTGGTTGGATGGAGTGGGTGGAGGTCATGGATGGAGGTGGTTGGATGGAGTGGGTGGAGGTCATGGATGACGGTGATTGGACGAAGTGGGTGGAGGTCATGGATGGAGGTGATTGCTGATTGGACGAAGTGGGTGGAGGTCATGGATGGAGGTGATTGGTGATTGGACGGAGTGGGTGGAGGTCATGGATGGAGGTACAATCCGGATGTTCTACAATTGTGCAAAAAAATTGGTTAAATTGACCAGCAGAAATCTTCACAGGTGTTGACAGCCGGTTATTACCGAGGATTGGTGAAAAGAAAGACTGGTGGTTACTGGGGTTCATGGTGGATGTGGTTGGTGTGGTTGGTATGTGATTGGTTGGGGTTGGTGGATGGAGTTGGTGGTGATTGGTTGGGGTGGGTGGTGATTGGATGGGGTTGGTGGTGATTGGATGGGGTTGGTGGATGGAGTTGGTGGTGATTGGTTGGGGTGGGTGGTGATTGGATGGGGTTGGTGGTGATTGGATGGGGTTGGTGGTGATTGGATGGGGTTAGTGGTGATTGGGGTTGGTGGTCATTGGTTGGGGTTGGTGGTGATTGATTGGGGTTGGTAGTGATTGGTTGGGGTTGGTGGTGATTGGTTGGTGGCGATT
>NW_017310044.1:15107-17099 GCF_000935625.1 Nanorana parkeri
GGTGGTGATGGTGGTTGGTGGTGATTGGTTGGTGGTGATTGGTTGGTGGTGATTGGTTGGTGGTGATTGGTTGGCGTTGGTGGTGATTGGGGTTGGTGGTAATTGGTTGGGTTGGTGGATGTGGTTGGTGGTGATTGGATGTGGTTGGTGGTGATTGGTTGGGGTTGGTAGTGATTGGTTGGGGTTGGTGGTGATTGGTTGGGGTTGGTGGTGATTGGTTAGGGGCCCCATATATACCATACACACTGCACAGGGGCCCCATATACATCATACACACTGCACAGGGTCCCCATATATACCATACACACTGCACAGGGGCCCCATATATATCATACACACTGCACAGGGGCCCCATATATATCATACACACTGCACAGGGGCCCCATATATATCATACACATTGCACAGGGGCCCCATATATATCATACACACTGCACAGGGGCCCCATATATATCATACACACTACACAGGGGCCCCATATATACCATGCACACTACACAGGGGCCCCATATATACCATACACACTCCACAGGGTCCCCATATATACCATACACACTACACAGGGCCCCATATATACCATACACACTACACAGGGGCCCCATATATACCATACACACTGCACAGGGGCCCCATATATATCATACACACTGCACAGGGGCCCCATATATATCATGCACACTACACAGGGGCCCCATATATATCATACACACTGCACAGGGGCCCCATATATATCATACACACTGCACAGGGGCCCCATATATATCATACACACTGCACAGGGGCCCCATATATATCATACACACTGCACAGGGGCCCCATATATATCATACACACTGCACAGGGGCCCCATATATATCATACACACTGCACAGGGGCCCCATATATATCATACACACTGCACAGGGGCCCCATATATATCATACACACTGCACAGGGGCCCCATATATATCATACACACTGCACAGGGGCCCCATATATATCATGCACACTACACAGGGGCCCCATATATACCATACACACTACACAGGGGCCCCATATATACCATACACACTGCACAGGGGCCCCATATATACCATACACACTACACGGGGGCCCCATATATACCATACACACTGCACAGGGGCCCCATATATACCATACACACAATACAGGGGCCCCATATATACCATGCACACACACAGGGGCCCCATATATACCATACACACTACACGGGGGCCCCATATATACCATACACACTGCACAGGGGCCCCATATATACCATACACACAATACAGGGGCCCCATATATACCATACACACTACACAGGGGCCCCATATATACCATACACACTACACAGGGGCCCCATATATACCATACACACTACACAGGGGCCCCATATATACCATACACACTGCACAGGGGCCCCATATATACCATACACACAATACAGGGGCCCCATATATACCATACACACTACACAGGGGCCCCATATATACCATACACACTACACAGGGGCCCCATATATACCATACACACTACACGGGGGCCCCATATATACCATACACACTATACAGGGGCCCCATATATACCATACACACTACACAGGGGCCCCATATATACCATACACACTACACGGGGGCCCCATATATACCATACACACTACACCGGGGCCCCATATATACCATACACACTACACGGGGGCCCCATATACACCTCTCTGGTGCTCCTTTCTGGGCCCGGTTAGGACACGATGGGGGCCGCGGCGGTGCTGAGAAGCGTTCGCAGGAAGTGAATTCTCGGGGCGATTGCAGAACAATAAGTTCAGGAAAAGTCACGCGTGACGCCTCTGTGCATACGTGACAATAATGACCGGAATAAAACCTGCAACATGTTTCCTCCGAGTCGCCGGCGTTGTCATGTGACGCGTGTTCCGGGCGCGGCGAATGTCTCAGATTTGGTATAAAAGATTCTTTAAGGAAAACGGTGAAATGACGGCGAGAATTCCAGGGAAGA
>NW_017310044.1:17113-19562 GCF_000935625.1 Nanorana parkeri
CAGAAGAACCGGCAGAATACATGTTGTCACCGGAGACCCCGCGTGGCTCTGAGGTGGAGAGACATGAGGAGGGTCTCAGGTGGGGAAGGGGCCCTGAAGGGTTAATGTTCAGAGGGAGGGCGGGGCTTCATCACCTAATGGCCCCTCTATTGATCCCGCCTCTCGTCTCATGTCCTCCACCATCCTCATCCTCGTCTTCATCAGGAGAACTTGTGACCGCACTCCATCTGGAGGGGGCCAGAGGGGGACATATACACAGATAGTGCGGTCTATGGAGGGGGCCGGAGGGGGACATATACACAGATTGTGCGGTCTATGGAGGGGACATATACACAGATTGTGCGGTCTATGGAGGGGGCCGGAGGGGGACATATACACAGATTGTGCGGTCTATGGAGGGGACATATACACAGATTGTGCGGTCTATGGAGGGGGCCGGAGGGGGACATATACACAGATTGTGCGGTCTATGGAGGGGACATATACACAGATTGTGCGGTCTATGGAGGGGGCCGGAGGGGGACATATACACAGATTGTGCGGTCTATGGAGGGGACATATACACAGATTGTGCGGTCTATGGAGGGGGCCGGAGGGGGACATATACACAGATTGTGCGGTCTATGGAGGGGACATATACACAGATTGTGCGGTCTATGGAGGGGGCCGGAGGGGGACATATACACAGATTGTGCGGTCTATGGAGGGGACATATACACAGATTGTGCGGTCTATGGAGGGGGCCGGAGGGGGACATATACACAGATTGTGCGGTCTATGGAGGGGACATATACACAGATTGTGCGGTCTATGGAGGGGGCCGGAGGGGGACATATACACAGATTGTGCGGTCTATGGAGGGGACATATACACAGATTGTGCGGTCTATGGAGGGGGCCGGAGGGGGACATATACACAGATTGTGCGGTCTATGGAGGGGACATATACACAGATTGTGCGGTCTATGGAGGGGGCCGGAGGGGGACATATACACAGATTGTGCGGTCTATGGAGGGGACATATACACAGATTGTGCGGTCTATGGAGGGGGCCGGAGGGGGACATATACACAGATTGTGCGGTCTATGGAGGGGACATATACACAGATTGTGCGGTCTATGGAGGGGGCCGGAGGGGGACATATACACAGATTGTGCGGTCTATGGAGGGGACATATACACAGATTGTGCGGTCTATGGAGGGGGCCGGAGGGGGACATATACACAGATTGTGCGGTCTATGGAGGGGACATATACACAGATTGTGCGGTCTATGGAGGGGGCCGGAGGGGGACATATACACAGATTGTGCGGTCTATGGAGGGGACATATACACAGATTGTGCGGTCTATGGAGGGGGCCGGAGGGGGACATATACACAGATTGTGCGGTCTATGGAGGGGACATATACACAGATTGTGCGGTCTATGGAGGGGGCCGGAGGGGGACATATACACAGATTGTGCGGTCTATGGAGGGGACATATACACAGATTGTGCGGTCTATGGAGGGGGCCGGAGGGGGACATATACACAGATTGTGCGGTCTATGGAGGGGACATATACACAGATTGTGCGGTCTATGGAGGGGGCCGGAGGGGGACATATACACAGATTGTGCGGTCTATGGAGGGGACATATACACAGATTGTGCGGTCTATGGAGGGGACATATACACAGATTGTGCGGTCTATGGAGGGGGCCGGAGGGGGACATATACACAGATTGTGCGGTCTATGGAGGGGACATATACACAGATTGTGCGGTCAATGGAGGGGGCCGGAGGGGACATATACACAGATTGTGCGGTCTATGGAGGGGACATATACACAGATTGTGCGGTCTATGGAGGGGGCCGGAGGGGGACATATACACAGATTGTGCGGTCTATGGAGGGGACATATACACAGATTGTGCGGTCTATGGAGGGGACATATACACAGATTGTGCGGTCAATGGAGGGGGCCGGAGGGGACATATACACAGATTGTGCGGTCTATGGAGGGGACATATACACAGATTGTGCGGTCTATGGAGGGGGCCTTTGTATCCCTCGGCTGACACCTAGGCCATGGTCGTCCTGACAACACGGGACCTCCACCCAAACCAGCAGGTAGCCCCAGGCGCGGTCAGCTTGCCCTCGGCGGGTCGTGAAGGACCAATGGACCTCAGCGGATGGTCTCAGTTTATCTTGATTGCTGGACAGTCTTTGAACCGCTGACCCCTGACCCCCTGACCCCTGGCCCATGACCCCAAAGATAAAAGGGCCTACAGGCTGGACCAGGGACCACAGTATGCCAGGCAGGTACTTTCCTTGTGTGCAGGTGAATGACATCTCTCCATCCCCGGATGATGGGCCCTCATGTGTGGAGTCTCACTCCTCCTGGCTCCATTCTTGATGAAGGACAGATGTGGAGACAGGAAGTGGTTAATGAGTGGCTAGGGGGCGGG
>NW_017310044.1:20261-20597 GCF_000935625.1 Nanorana parkeri
CAGCCCCGGAGCCTCTAATGCATCTCCTGCTGGGATGGGAGATAATGGACTGAGTGCTTCTCCTCCATCTGCTAATCAGAAGACGTGATTGCAGCCAGCACACGCTAATTACACGCCTCTACATACTACACAACACACTCAGACATCGGGGGATGTGTAGACAAACAACATGTGTACAATCCTAGATCTGTATGTACACAGAGTCCTAATAGAATCCAAGTAACCGCCCCTCACCATAGAGCTCTGTGGCCCCCCTCAGGACCCCCGTGTGTGTGGCCCCCCTCAGGACCCCCGTGTGTGGCCCCCCTCAGGACCCCCATGTGTGGCCCCCCTCAG
>NW_017310044.1:20787-21513 GCF_000935625.1 Nanorana parkeri
GTGTGTGTTCCCCCTCAGGACCCCCGTCTGTGGCCTCCCTCAGGACACCCGTGTGTGTGGCCCCCCTCAGGACCCTCATTCAATAAAAGTAGATTCTTCAATCGCAGGAGCCGAGCAGTCACAGCAGCCAATCAGCTGCCATCCTTGTCCAGGTATTCTGACCCCCCCACCGCTGTCACAGTACGAATGTCCAGCTGGGGGGTCTCGGCAATCAGTGGTAAGCACGGGGGACTGAGAGTGTGCGGACACCTGAGAATCTCCTGAGCTTCCGCTCACATGTTCCATATCCTGTGTACACGGCACCTTCCACACAATGTGTACATGACGCTCACATGTTCCATATCCTGTGTACACGGCACCTTCCACACAATGTATACATGACGCTCACACTCCATGCTGATAATATCGGAGGACGAGGCTTTCATAGCTGAGAGAACACTCCATGCTTCCCCACCACCTATCATTAGAGCAGCACTCCGCCCCTTCTTCAGACTCCGCCCCTTCCCCAGACGCCTCCCCTTCTCCAGACCCCGGCCTCTTCTGTCTCTCAGATGTCAGAGATTCACCTCCCCGTCCATACCCCGCCCCTTCTCCAGACTCCGCCCCTTCTCCATACTCCGTCCCTTCTCCATACTCCGCCCCTTCTCCATACTCCGCCCCTTCTCCATACTCCGCCCCTTCTCCAGACTCCGCCCCGCATCCCGACTGCCCCTTCTCCAGACTCCC
>NW_017310044.1:21545-23580 GCF_000935625.1 Nanorana parkeri
CCCCTTCTCCATACTCCGGCCTCTTCTCTATACTCCGGCCTCTTCATTACTCAGGTGTCAGGGATTCCCCTCCCCCGTCCATACTCCGCCCCTTCTCCAGACTCCGCCCCTTCTCCAGACTCCGGCCTCTTCTCTCAGGTGTCAGAGATTCACCTCCCCGTCCATACTCCGGCCTCTTCTCCATACTCCGCCCCTTCTCCAGACTCCGCCCCTTCTCCAGACTCCGGCCTCTTCTCTCAGGTGTCACAGATTCACCTCCCCGTCCATACTCCGGCCTCTTCTCCAGACTCCGCCCCTTCTCCATACTCCGGCCTCTTCTCTCAGGTGTCAGAGATTCACCTCCCCTGTCCATACTACGGCCTCTTCTGTTTCTGAGGTTTCAGAGATTCACCTCCCCGTCCATACTCCGCCCCTTCTCCATACTCCGGCCCTTCTCCAGACTCCGCCCCTTCTCCAGACTCCGCCCCTTCTGTCTCTCAGGTGTCAGAGATTCATCTGAACCTCCGTGCTCAGGAGATGGGGAAGAAGGCGTACCCTACACGCGGTATAGCCGGTCTGGAGGTCGGACGTTGTCAGGCCCGATCTCCCTTTCTCATTGGTTGTCCCCGGACTCCATGTCATCATTTAGGGTGAACAGACAGGAAGTGCCGCGCACCGCCCTCCACCGTCCTCCACTCATGATTCGGCAGATGGCTGTGTCGGTACTTCCTGTTCCTCCGCGGTGTTCATGATTACCGTCACCACATACGATGTCCGGGAGAGTCCCGAGCATGCACCGTGTACTCATGCTGCATTGAGGGCCCCGGCCAATGAGAGGCCACCATTCTGCCGGGAATAAACCCGCCACGGGAGGGAGGGTCACACGCTCATTGACACCCCAACACCCGAGAGCTTCCCCCTGTCCTCCAACATACATGGCCCTGTCAGGAACCGGCCTCGGAACATGCTAGACGTACCCTCACCATGCAGAAATAAGGAGTCCCCGCCCCCCGAGGTGACCCGGCTCCGTGGTGCACATAACTGTATAATGGATACAATTCTAAATGTTAACAAAGCCGTCCACAACTCCGCCCCCGGCTAGATCTCCAACCTCGTCTCCAAGTATCACCCGTCCCCTCCGCTGCTCCCAAGACCTCCTGCTTTCCAGCTCCCTCGTCAACTCCTCCCATACTCGCCTCAGGGACTTCTCTAGAGTCTCTCCCATCCTCTGGAACTCTTTACCCCAACCTGTCCGTCTGTCTCCCACTCTGACTGCTTTTAGACTCATCTCTTCAAGGAAGCCGATCCCACCTCAACCATTCATCCCCCCACACAGCTACCTCCTCATGTATCACTGGCCCCTCCCTTTTTAGATTGTAAGCCCTCAGGGGCGGGGCCCTCCTCACCATCTTGTCTTGTATTGTGATGTAATGTCTTCCTTGTATTGTACAGCGCTGCGCACACTGTTGGCGCCATATAAATCCCGTATGATAATAATGTGAGAGACGGACGCCATTTGTTCTGTTTGGTGGTCCTGTAGTTGCCGTGTTGGTTGTGGCCCCCGATGTGCTCTGTCTGGTAACATCCCCATGCTCTGTTCTCCTCACAGTTATCTACATCTGTGGCCCCCTGGAGATGCTGCATAAGATCATGCTACAGGCCCACAAGGAGAAGCTGACCGGCGGCGACTACGTCTTCTTCTACGTGGACGTGTTTGGTGAAAGTCTCCGCTCGGACGGAACCCGCGATGCTAACAAGCCATGGCAGACCAACCAGACCCATGAGGAGGACCTGATGGAAGCCTTCAAGGTGAGGCCCCTGGTCCTGTGCAGACCACCTCTGCTCTTGTAGAGTTGGGAATGATGGGCCGGTATGTGGCCGGGCTGATCTCCGCCCCCCCCAGTAGAGTTGGGAATGATGGGCCGGTATGTGGCCGGGCTGATCTCCGCCCCCCCCGTAGAGTTGGGAATGATGGGCCGGTATGTGGCCTGGCTGATCTCCGCCCCCCCCAGTAGAGTTGGGAATGATGGGCCGGTATGTGGCCGGGCTGATCTCC
>NW_017310044.1:23716-24796 GCF_000935625.1 Nanorana parkeri
CAGTAGAGTTGGGAATGATGGGCGGTATTTGGCCTGGCTGATCTCTGTGTGCCTCCCCCCAGTAGAGTGAAGGCTCTTCCAGGATCAGTCAGGGTCTACAGATGGGGCAAAGCTGGTCCTCTTGGGTCTCCACAAATCACGGACCCCATTGAAGTCACAAATTCAGTCAATTCCTGACCTGTCCGGGTCCGGGGAGGCCGCGGTTGCTTGGATTTCATAGCCGTGTGACTCCGTGCACATCACTGATTGGGTCAGAGCACCACAAATGTCCATGTCAGCAGGTTAGGACTTCCTGGACCAGTCCAAGGTGGAGAGATTCTTCTTCCTTACGGAGGGTTCAGAGCTGAGGCCTGGAATGTCCCCGGGAACCAGCCGGCCCTTCATATCCGCTATGGAGAGACTGGTGGAGGACGATTCCAATGGAGGACACAGAACTACAAAAAAATGTTTGGGGCTGAAGTTCTCCTTTATGGAAATTGAAACCCAATGTTGTCATTCAGGATCAGAACCATCATAGAATTCCTCTCAGAGAGCAGATCACCGGATCCGGCAGGATGTGGCCACGGTGGATGATGGTCAGGACATCTGCTGGCACCATCAGACCTCAGAAGGCTCCGTCTGTACCCCATTGTTCCCATAGGCATAGAGGCCTGTAGCGGCACAGTTGTCTGAAGGCCCAAAGGCCCAGAGGCCTGACCCAATGTCCCCGATCCCACCGGAGTCATCATATCTCTGATCACATCGTGACCCAGAGAAGATCATTCCGGGAATGGCCAACTACCTGCTGAGACCTGTATGGAGAGTCATTGGTCACTCACTGACCCGGGTCTGGAGATCTGGAGAGGCGACTTCACTGGCTGCATGCTTGTTCTGGGCCTGCGAAGTATTGAAGCTTGAGTCACTACACCTAAACAAGCATGCAGCAGTGAAGTCCTAACTCCTGATCGCAATACTTGTTGCAGGCCTCAGGTTTCTTGCAGACTCAAGCGTTGTAAACCCCCGAGGATCATCATGACACGATGATCAGGGTGGGCCCTGTATTGGTCTCAGTCCGCCAGATGGGGGGGGGGGGGCGGGTTG
>NW_017310044.1:24955-32259 GCF_000935625.1 Nanorana parkeri
GGGGCCGTATTGGTCTCAGTCCGCCAGATGGGACATGGGATTCATTATGGACATGATAAGGTCTCACATGCAGCCAGTAGGGCGAGCTCCCACCTCCATTTGTATTTACCCCATACTGTGTATATGTAATGAGTCAGAGCTCCTACCCTCCAGAGCAGTGACTCCTCCCCCTCTAGAGCAACAATCCTTTCCCTCCAGAGCAGTGACTCCTCCCCCTGTAGAGCAGTAATCCTTCCCCTCCAGAGCTGTAATCCCTCCCCTCTGGGACACCTTCTTCACCAGAGCAGTGACTCCGCCCCCTGTAGAGAACCAATCCTTTCCCTCCAGAGCAGTGACTCCTCCCCCTGTAGAGAACCAATCCTTTCCCTCCAGAGCAGTGACCCCCAGCTCTTAATGGCAGTGACCCCCTCCCCCACCAGAGCAGTGACTCCACCCACTCCAGAGCAGTGACTCCCCCTCATAATGGCAGTGACTCCTCCCCCTCCTCTCTGCGTATGCAGGTTGTCTCCATAGTGATATAAACCGTCACTCGAAACTCGAATAAAACCGACTCGTTTCCCCTTTAATAATGTCCGGAACTCCGCTCACAGTTCGATCGGTCAGAAGCTGTTGTCTGTCCTCTGAGCGTATCTCTGACATGTTGCGGGTGCCGGGAGTTTGAGTCCGGGATGTTTTACAGCCGCAGCGAAGAAGAATGTGGCCGCGAGACAAACTTTCCCGTTTCATCGTCCCGATCAATCTCCCGGCCCGTCTGCGGTGTCAGCGGCCATTATTAATCGGGGGAGAGAAGCCGAGTCATCGCTCCTCCCGAACATCTGATGAGGGAACGTACGGCTCTCCGGGGACTTCCCCCAAAATGTCCGACACTCTCACAGGGGATGGTGGGGACTTCCCCCAAAATGTCCGACACTCTCACAGGGGATGGTGGGGCGCTTCCCCCAAAATGTCCGACACTCTCACATGGGATGGTGGGGACTTCCCCCAAAATGTCCGACACTCTCACAGGGGATGGTGGGGACTTCCTCCAAAATGTCCGACACTCTCACAATGTCGAAAATGTATTCTACAGTAAATTAATAATGAGGGCTCCTAGAGTTCTCCGGACCCGGAACATCACAAGAAGCCCCTCCCCACCCTCTAGTCCATCCCACTATGTGACCCTGTGTTCTTCCTGCAGACGGTGCTGGTTATCTCCTACCATGAGCCACAGAATCCCGAATATCGCATCTTCCAGAAGAACCTCATCCAGCGCAGCAAGGAGGAATTCGGGGTGACCCTCAACTATTCTCTGGT
This sequence comes from Nanorana parkeri, assembly GCF_000935625.1. NCBI lineage: Eukaryota > Metazoa > Chordata > Amphibia > Anura > Dicroglossidae > Nanorana > Nanorana parkeri. The sequence continues at coordinate 26,249 of NW_017310044.1, forward strand.
AAGCAAATGACCCAACAGTGACCCACCCACAACCCAACAGTGACCCACCCACATCCAACCACAACCCAACAGTGACCCACCCACAACCCAACAGTGACCCACCCACATCCAACCACAACCCAACAGTGACCCACCCACAACCCAACAGTGGCCCACCCACATCCACCCACAACCCAACAGTGACCCGCCCACATCCAACCGCAACCCACCCACATACACCCATAACCCAACTGTTGGTCACTGTGGGGGGTAGGAAAGGGGGGAGGAGTCAGTTGAATGGATTTGCAGTCAGTCTAATAGGTAGGGGGAGGGGAATAATCTGGATTCTCTTTGTCCTCACAGAAGAACCTGATTGCGGGGTGCTTCTATGACGGGGTGCTGCTGTACGCTCACGCCTTGAATGAGACGCTGCAGGAAGGAGGATCACAGAAAGATGGGATTCGGATTGTACAGAAGATTCAGGATCGCACCATGCAGGGTGAGGATCATCCCACCACATGGCACTGAGCCTGGGGATGAGGATGACACAATCTTCAGAACACTCAGGATGAGTACACACCCTGCAGAGCATTGCTCTATACACCCTATTGCTGCTCTACAGAATGATGTCATGCTTTTTAGGGTTTTTAATGTAATAATGTTGTGCAGAGGTCAGAGGTCAGAGGCCCCATAATGAATTAATGGGAAAGGGCCGATAACCAATAAAATATCAAAATGAAATACAGAACAAGAAAAATGTTCAGTGTCTTCTATGGATGGCTCCTCAGGGGCAGAGATCACTGTGTTCTGTCTCTGTAGATGGCTCCTCAGGGGCAGAGATCACTGTGTTCCGTCTCTGTAGATGGCTCCTCAGGGGCAGAGATCACTGTGTTCCGTCTCTGTAGATGGCTCCTCAGGGGCAGAGATCACTGTGTTCCGTCTCTGTAGATGGCTCCTCAGGGGCAGAGATCACTGTGTTCCGTCTCTGTAGATGGCTCCTCAGGGGCAGAGATCACTGTGTTCCGTCTCTGTAGATGGCTCCTCAGGGGCAGAGATCACTGTGTTCCGTCTCTGTAGATGGCTCCTCAGGGGCAGAGATCACTGTGTTCCGTCTCTGTAGATGGCTCCTCAGGGGCAGAGATCACTGTGTTCCGTCTCTGTAGATGGCTCCTCAGGGGCAGAGATCACTGTGTTCCGTCTCTGTAGATGGCTCCTCAGGGGCAGAGATCACTGTGTTCCGTCTCTGTAGATGGCTCCTCAGGGGCAGAGATCACTGTGTTCCGTCTCTGTAGATGGCTCCTCAGGGGCAGAGATCACTGTGTTCCGTCTCTGTAGATGGCTCCTCAGGGGCAGAGATCACTGTGTTCCGTCTCTGTAGATGGCTCCTCAGGGGCAGAGATCACTGTGTTCCGTCTCTGTAGATGGCTCCTCAGGGGCAGAGATCACTGTGTTCCGTCTCTGTAGATGGCTCCTCAGGGGCAGAGATCACTGTGTTCCGTCTCTGTAGATGGCTCCTCAGGGGCAGAGATCACTGTGTTCCGTCTCTGTAGATGGCTCCTCAGGGGCAGAGATCACTGTGTTCCGTCTCTGTAGATGGCTCCTCAGGGGCAGAGATCACTGTGTTCCGTCTCTGTAGATGGCTCCTCAGGGGCAGAGATCACTGTGTTCCGTCTCTGTAGATGGCTCCTCAGGGGCAGAGATCACTGTGTTCCGTCTCTGTAGATGGCTCCTCAGGGGCAGAGATCACTGTGTTCCGTCTCTGTAGATGGCTCCTCAGGGGCAGAGATCACTGTGTTCCGTCTCTGTAGATGGCTCCTCAGGGGCAGAGATCACTGTGTTCCGTCTCTGTAGATGGCTCCTCAGGGGCAGAGATCACTGTGTTCCGTCTCTGTAGATGGCTCCTCAGGGGCAGAGATCACTGTGTTCCGTCTCTGTAGATGGCTCCTCAGGGGCAGAGATCACTGTGTTCCGTCTCTGTAGATGGCTCCTCAGGGGCAGAGATCACTGTGTTCCGTCTCTGTAGATGGCTCCTCAGGGGCAGAGATCACTGTGTTCCGTCTCTGTAGATGGCTCCTCAGGGGCAGAGATCACTGTGTTCCGTCTCTGTAGATGGCTCCTCAGGGGCAGAGATCACTGTGTTCCGTCTCTGTAGATGGCTCCTCAGGGGCAGAGATCACTGTGTTCCGTCTCTGTAGATGGCTCCTCAGGGGCAGAGATCACTGTGTTCCGTCTCTGTAGATGGCTCCTCAGGGGCAGAGATCACTGTGTTCCGTCTCTGTAGATGGCTCCTCAGGGGCAGAGATCACTGTGTTCCGTCTCTGTAGATGGCTCCTCAGGGGCAGAGATCACTGTGTTCTGTCTCTGTAGATGGTTCCTCAGGGGCCGAGATCACTGTGTTTTGTCTCTGTAGATGGCTCCTCAGGGGCAGAGATCACTGTGTTCTGTCTCTGTAGATGGCTCCTCAGGGGCAGAGATCATTGTGTTTTGTCTCTGTAGATGGTTCCTCAGGGGCAGAGATCACTGTGTTCTGTCTCTGTAGATGGCTCCTCAGGGGCAGCGATCACTGTGTTCCGTCTCTGTAGATGGCTCCTCAGGGGCAGAGATCACTGTGTTCTGTCTCTGTAGATGGTTCCTCAGGGGCAGAGATCACTGTGTTCTGTCTCTGTAGATGGCTCCTCAGGGGCAGAGATCATTGTGTTCCGTCTCTGTAGATGGCTCCTCAGGGGCAGAGATCACTGTGTTCTGTCTCTGTAGATGGCTCCTCAGGGGCAGAGATCACTGTGTTCTGTCTCTGTAGATGGCTCCTCAGGGGCAGAGATCACTGTGTTCTGTCTCTGTAGATGGCTCCTCAGGGGCAGAGATCACTGTGTTCTGTCTCTGTAGATGGCTCCTCAGGGGCAGAGATCACTGTGTTCTGTCTCTGTAGATGGCTCCTCAGGGGCAGAGATCACTGTGTTCTGTCTCTGTAGATGGCTCCTCAGGGGCAGAGATCACTGTGTTCTGTCTCTGTAGATGGCTCCTCAGGGGCAGAGATCACTGTGTTCTGTCTCTGTAGATGGCTCCTCAGGGGCAGAGATCACTGTGTTCTGTCTCTGTAGATGGCTCCTCAGGGGCAGAGATCACTGTGTTCTGTCTCTGTAGATGGCTCCTCAGGGGCAGAGATCACTGTGTTCTGTCTCTGTAGATGGCTCCTCAGGGGCAGAGATCACTGTGTTCTGTCTCTGTAGATGGCTCCTCAGGGGCAGAGATCACTGTGTTCTGTCTCTGTAGATGGCTCCTCAGGGGCAGAGATCACTGTGTTCTGTCTCTGTAGATGGCTCCTCAGGGGCAGAGATCACTGTGTTCTGTCTCTGTAGATGGCTCCTCAGGGGCAGAGATCACTGTGTTCTGTCTCTGTAGATGGCTCCTCAGGGGCAGAGATCACTGTGTTCTGTCTCTGTAGATGGCTCCTCAGGGGCAGAGATCACTGTGTTCTGTCTCTGTAGATGGCTCCTCAGGGGCAGAGATCACTGTGTTCTGTCTCTGTAGATGGCTCCTCAGGGGCAGAGATCACTGTGTTCTGTCTCTGTAGATGGCTCCTCAGGGGCAGAGATCACTGTGTTCTGTCTCTGTAGATGGCTCCTCAGGGGCAGAGATCACTGTGTTCTGTCTCTGTAGATGGCTCCTCAGGGGCAGAGATCACTGTGTTCTGTCTCTGTAGATGGCTCCTCAGGGGCAGAGATCACTGTGTTCTGTCTCTGTAGATGGCTCCTCAGGGGCAGAGATCACTGTGTTCTGTCTCTGTAGATGGCTCCTCAGGGGCAGAGATCACTGTGTTCTGTCTCTGTAGATGGCTCCTCAGGGGCAGAGATCACTGTGTTCTGTCTCTGTAGATGGCTCCTCAGGGGCAGAGATCACTGTGTTCTGTCTCTGTAGATGGCTCCTCAGGGGCAGAGATCACTGTGTTCTGTCTCTGTAGATGGCTCCTCAGGGGCAGAGATCACTGTGTTCTGTCTCTGTAGATGGCTCCTCAGGGGCAGAGATCACTGTGTTCTGTCTCTGTAGATGGCTCCTCAGGGGCAGAGATCACTGTGTTCTGTCTCTGTAGATGGCTCCTCAGGGGCAGAGATCACTGTGTTCTGTCTCTGTAGATGGCTCCTCAGGGGCAGAGATCACTGTGTTCTGTCTCTGTAGATGGCTCCTCAGGGGCAGAGATCACTGTGTTCTGTCTCTGTAGATGGCTCCTCAGGGGCAGAGATCACTGTGTTCTGTCTCTGTAGATGGCTCCTCAGGGGCAGAGATCACTGTGTTCTGTCTCTGTAGATGGCTCCTCAGGGGCAGAGATCACTGTGTTCTGTCTCTGTAGATGGCTCCTCAGGGGCAGAGATCACTGTGTTCTGTCTCTGTAGATGGCTCCTCAGGGGCAGAGATCACTGTGTTCTGTCTCTGTAGATGGCTCCTCAGGGGCAGAGATCACTGTGTTCTGTCTCTGTAGATGGCTCCTCAGGGGCAGAGATCACTGTGTTCTGTCTCTGTAGATGGCTCCTCAGGGGCAGAGATCACTGTGTTCTGTCTCTGTAGATGGCTCCTCAGGGGCAGAGATCACTGTGTTCTGTCTCTGTAGATGGCTCCTCAGGGGCAGAGATCACTGTGTTCTGTCTCTGTAGATGGCTCCTCAGGGGCAGAGATCACTGTGTTCCGTCTCTGTAGATGGCTCCTCAGGGGCAGAGATCACTGTGTTCTGTCTCTGTAGATGGTTCCTCAGGGGCAGAGATCACTGTGTTCCGTCTCTGTAGATGGCTCCTCAGGGGCAGAGATCACTGTGTTCTGTCTCTGTAGATGGCTCCTCAGGGGCAGAGATCACTGTGTTCCGTCTCTGTAGATGGCTCCTCAGGGGCAGAAATCACTGTGTTCTGTCTCTGTAGATGGTTCCTCAGGGGCAGAGATCACTGTGTTCCGTCTCTGTAGATGGCTCCTCAGGGGCAGAGATCACTGTGTTCTGTCTCTGTAGATGGTTCCTCAGGGGCAGAGATCACTGTGTTCTGTCTCTGTAGATGGTTCCTCAGGGGGCAGAGATCACTGTGTTCCGTCTCTGTAGATGGTTCCTCAGGGGCAGAGATCACTGTGTTCTGTCTCTGTAGATGGTTCCTCAGGGGCAGAGCTCAGTGTGTTCTGTCTCTGTAGATGGTTCTTCAGGGGCAGAGCTCAGTGCCTTCTATGTAAATGGTTTTCAGGGGCAGAGCTCAGTGTGTTCTGTTGATGGCTCCTCAGGGGCGGAGCTCAGTGTGTTCTGTCACTGTACATTCTTCTGATTCTGTCTGCTCCAGTTTTTATATATTCCCCCCCCCTCCCCCATTGGTCACGCCGAGGATTCTGGGAGATTCTCATGTCTTCTCTTCACAGGTGTCACTGGCACAGTCAGCATGGACAAGACCAACGACCGCAACATCGACTTCAATCTCTGGGCGATGGCTGACCACTCCAGCAGCCATTTCCAGGTCAGTCACTCACTCCTATCACCTGTCTGCATGTCGCCCACATATACCCCAGCACAGCACCACACAGAGCATAGTACGGGGGTGAGGAGTATACAGTATATAGCGGGGTGAGGAGTATACAGTATATAGCGGGGTGATGAGTATACAGTGTATAGTGGGATGATGAGTATACAGTATATAGCGGGGTGAGGAGTATACAGTATATAGCGGGGTGATGAGTATACAGTGTATAGCGGGGTGATGAGTATACAGTGTATATAGGAGGGTATACAGCATATAGCGGGGTAATGAGTATACAGTATATAGCGGGGTGAGGAGTATACAATGTATATAGGAGGGTATACAGTATATAGCAGGGTGATGAGTATACAGTATATAGCGGGGTGAGGAGTATACAGTATATAGCGGGGTGAGGAGTATACAGTATATAGCGGGGTGATGAGTATACAGTATATAGCGGGGTGATGAGTATACAGTGTATAGTGGGATGATGAGTATACAGTATATAGCGGGGTGATGAGTATACAGTATATAGCGGGGTGAGGAGTATACAGT
>NW_017310044.1:32551-33677 GCF_000935625.1 Nanorana parkeri
GGGCGGGGAGTATACAGTATATAGTGGAGGGATGAGTATACAGTATATAGCGGGGTGAGGAGTATACAGTATATAGCGGGGTGAGGAGTATACAGTATATAGCGGGGTGATGAGTATACAGTATATAGCGGAATGAGGAGTATACAGTATATAGCGAGGTGATGAGTATACAGTGTATAGCGGGGTGATGAGTATACAGTATATAGCGGGGTGATGAGTATACAGTGTATAGCGGGGTGATGAGTATACAGTATATAGCGGGGTGAGGAGTATACAGTATATAGCGGGGTGATGGGTATACAGTGTATAGCGGGGTGATGAGTATACAGTGTATATAGGAGGGTATACAGCATATAGCGGGGTAATGAGTATACAGTATATAGCGGGGTGAGGAGTATACAATGTATATAGGAGGGTATACAGTATATAGCAGGGTGATGAGTATACAGTATATAGCGGGGTGAGGAGTATACAGTATATAGCGGGGTGAGGAGTATACAGTATATAGCGGGGTGATGAGTATACAGTATATAGCGGGGTGATGAGTATACAGTGTATAGTGGGATGATGAGTATACAGTATATAGCGGGGTGATGAGTATACAGTATATAGCGGGGTGAGGAGTATACAGTATATAGCCGGGTGAGGAGTATACAGTATATAGCGGGATGATGAGTATACAGTATATAGCGGGGTGAGGAGTATACAGTGTATAGCGGGATGATGAGTATACAGTACATAGCGGGGTGAGGAGTATACAGTATATAGCGGGGTGAGGAGTATACAGTATATAGTAGGGTGAGGAGTATACAGTATATAGCGGGGTGAGGAGTATACAGTATATAGCGGGGTGATGAGTATACAATGTATAGCGGGATGATGAGTATACAGTATATAGCGGGGTGAGGAGTATACAGTATATAGCGGGGTGAGGAGTATACAGTATATAGCGGGGTGAGGAGTATACAGTATATAGCGGGGTGATGGGTATACAGTGTATAGCGGGGTGATGAGTATACAGTATATAGCGGGGTGATGAGTATACAGTATATAGCGGGGTGATGAGTATACAGTATATAGCGGAATGAGGAGTATACAGTATATAGCGAGGTGATGAGTATACAGT
>NW_017310045.1:0-3011 GCF_000935625.1 Nanorana parkeri
GTAAACAGGCGCAGGCTACCCGCAGCTCAGAGGAAGATCCGCTTTCTGACAGATGCGGCCGCCCGAGATCGTGCTTGGCGAGGACCTCGGCAGCCGCATCGGTCAGAAAATTTAAAGTGCCGGTGTCGGCACTCAGTGTCTTGTGTCCGGGTGCCCGCTGGCTGGACACCCGGACACAAGACTCCAAAACCGGACGGGTGACAACCCTAGATGTCAGTGACATGACTTTGTTTATAAACAACAGTGCCGATGTCATGATGACGATTCTGTTAGTAAACAAAGTCATGTGATCATTTTCTGGTCTCACCTAATCAGCCGCAGGGAGAAATCTGACAACATTTGGTAATTTTGAGGCGAAATAAGTTCCGCTCGTCCGTCCTCCTTCCATTGTCCCCGCTTCGCCTTCATATGACTTTGTCGCCCGTTGGGGTCTCTCGTTGTAATAAAGAATTGTAAAACTTCCGATTTGTTTTCTCCTCTCCGTACATTCGGCGCCCCGCGATCTCCTCGCCGCGCAGCTGCCGCCGTTACGTTTGTGTTTATTGGTAAATGTTTCCTGATTAGTAAATGTCGCCGGCGGTGCGGAATTATCTTGGACTAGTTCCCGGGTACCGGAGGGAGTCAACGTGGTAAATTTAGCCTGAGGCTTGCGGCGTCCCCACAGGCCGTGGTTTGTTGTCACGCCAACTAGAAAATCTGACATTGCGTTTTCCGGCAGTCAGATCTCGCTCTGCGCTCCCCGAGGTAACACGCGCCGGCTTCATAGCCGACAACTAAAAGGGATTTAAAGGAGATAAAAGACGGGAAGTGCTGCAGGTAGCGGGAGAGAGGAAGGGGGACGCGTGGAGGTGACCCCTGTAATGTGCGCCGTTTATCGTGTCGGAAACACAGATCGCGGCCCGGGGAGCGGCGAGCAATTCAGCGCTAACAATCTCCGCGGCACAAGGCGGTCATTTTCCCCATGAGAGCCGCCGACCCCCGCGTCCCCGAATCAAATATAACACGATTGTGAGTGTCAGAGGCCTCCGCCGGGCCGCCGAATCCACAGGAGACCAAGAATCAGAGAACAGACGAGAAATGACAAAGCGGAGCAGACAGAGGGGAGCAGACAACATCTTCTACCGCGCTGGAAGACGATCGTCCGTCCAACAATCTCCGCACCGCCGTCGCATCTTCTCATGATGAGGACACCTGGGGCGGAGAATCACCCCAACACAAACTAAAGTAGATGTAACCCGAAAATGGAGGACATTTTGTTTGCTCTGCATATCAGAAACAATTGTATAATGTCAGTGTTACTGATCTCCTGCAGACTCTTTGCAGCCACTTCCTGTCCAACAATGGCTGCATGGCATTTCTCAGGACAGTTTCCTGATGGTGACAATAGTGTAATGTGAAGTCTATGTGACAGGGTGACAACAAAGGAGAGCAGTTGGGAGTCAGTGATAGAGCGTTGTCACCCTATGACAGGAAATGCCTCAACAAGGACCACCATGGCAGGATCACCAGGGATGAATGAAAGCTGAGATGATATAGATAGATAGATAGATAGATAGATAGATAGATAGATAGATAGATAGATTGTGTACATTGTATCGCACGGATCCGTAGCGGAGAATGATCACGTTCTGATACATTTGTTTCTTCCAGTATTTTTCCTGGGGAGGGGGAGGGGGCTCTTCTCTGCTGCTTCTGGATTAGAAACACTTTGTTTAAATCCTGTAACATGCACTTGACACAAATATGCAGATTAATCTCCTCCACCGTTTAATATTTGACAGTGACCCCCATTCCACATACGACACACGTCAGTGAGCACACAGCGACCCAGGTAGAGCAAACCCTGGGCACCCTCCGGCCCAACACTGCCTAACACAGTGCCCAGACACTCCCCAGTATATCGTCCCTCCTCCCCCCAGATCTCAGCAATGGAGCTAATAGGAAAGCATCAAGTGGTTTCATTCTTCAACTTCCACCAAAAACTGAAATAACAAATTTTCCCCAAACTGACACTGGAAGGGTTCTCCCTCTACCTTCCATATATCTCTGAGGAGAGGGCGCCACCTGCTGGAAGTTTAGCAACACTGCAGCAGCCATATAATGATTACAGAGCGCCACCTGCTGGACGTTCCGTTACACTGCAGACACTGTGCAACATCCATCTATCGCCACCTGCTGGAATATCAGTAACACTGCAGCAGCTGTATAATGTCTACAGAGCGCCACCTGCTGGAAGATCAGTAACACTGCAACATACATGTGCCCACAAAGCGACACCTGCTGGACACTCTTTAGCACTGCAGCAGCTTAAAATGTCCATAGAGCGCAAACCTCTGTAACTGCAGTTGTAATATGCTTCCAGATGGAAGCTGGCACTCTAATCAAATTCTACTGCTGCTTGCAGAACTACATAGTCTCCAGTAGGTGGCGCAGTGGATGCTTTATTAAGTAGTGTTACTAACTTCCAGCAGGTGGCACTCTACAGACAGAATATTGCTGCTGCAGTGCTATTGAACTTCCAGCAGGTGGCGCCCTATAGACAGAATATTGCTGCTGCAGTGATGCTGGGCTTCCAGCAGGTGGCGCCCTATAGACAGAATATTGCTGCTGCAGTGATGCTGGGCTTCCAGCAGGTGGCGCCCTATAGACAGAATATTGCTGCTGCAGTGTCATTGAATGTCCAGCAGGTGGCGCCATATGGACAGAATATTGCCACTGCAGTGTCATTGAATGTCCAGTAGGTGGCGCCATATGGACAGAATATTGCCACTGCAGTGTCATTGAATGTCCAGTAGGTGGCGCCATATGGACAGAATATTGCCACTGCAGTGTCATTGAATGTCCAGCAGGTGGCGCCATATGGACAGAATATTGCTGCTGCAGTGATGGAGTTGATAGTTTTGTTTTTTGCACTTAAAATTCATGTTTTCACTGCCAGCTTCCAAAAGATTTGCTTCCTTTTACCACGTGCAGCAAGTCCCCCCCCCCCTGGGCCCCTTTTCCTTTTCCCC
>NW_017310045.1:3099-6693 GCF_000935625.1 Nanorana parkeri
TCCTTTTTCCCAGCACAGCAAACTCCCCCCCCCCCTGGTCTCCTTTTCCTGTTCACCGGAATAAAATCTGTCTCCGGATGTTTCCTTCTCTCACATTCCTCATGGAGGATAGAAGGGGGATGGGCGGCGGTCGCAGCTGCTCCGCGTCATGGAGCCGGTTCCAGGATTGCGAAATTCCCGAGTAGAAGAATTCTGCGGAATGTGGAGCGTGCTGACTGGTGGGCAGAAAGGAATTATGTCCAGTGGGTGTGGCCTAAATGGGGAGTGGTTAACACACACAAATTACGCAATCCTTAGTCATCTGCTACAAGTGACATCATCACAGACACAAATGCCAGGACATAAAACCCCCAATAAAAGAGGACGGGGCAGATATAAAATGCCCATATCAGCTTATAATGTGTTTGTTACATATGTGAAGTCCTCTGAGTGACAACGCTCCTCCTCCATAGATACAGTACAAAGAGTGTTGTCACCCGGGACAGGAAGTGTGTTACTGGAGGATCACCGGGGAAAATAAACGAGAAAAAGGAAAACGAATGCCGCAGGATAGAGTTAGAAACACTTGTCAGAATTATGTACAACACATTGCAGGGGGCAGGAGTATATAATGTATACAGTGCAGGGGTCAGAGGTCATAATGTATACAGTGCGGGGGTGAGGAGCAGGTCATATATAATGTATACAGTGCGGGGGTCAGGAGCAGGTCATATATACAGTGCAGGGTTCAGGAGTATATAATGTATACTATAGGTGCACCAAAATGGAAATTTTGAAAACCGAAACGAAACCGAAATAAAAAAAAATGTCAGGCCGGAACCGAAAATGTTTTTTAATTTTTCAATTTTTTAAAATATTTTATTTTTTATAAACTTTTTTTTAAATATTTATTTGTATTTATTAATTTATTTTTTATAAAATATTTTTATTTTTTACTTTACTTTTAGGGGCTTTGGGGGAAATATTGGGGGTCTAAATAGACCCCTGATATTTCCCTTTTAAAATAGAAAAAGAGATTGAGGACACGGAGCCCTCAGAGACCCACAGAGTCCTCAATCTCTTTTTCTGTGTCCCCTGTTATCAATGTTCCTGATCTTTCATAACATGAGGACGGAGTGTGGTTACTATAACCACAATCATGAATGGACAGGAAGTGATGTAGGAGGGGATGTAGATCACTTCCCATTCATTCATAATTGAGGATATAGTAACCATACCATGTCCTCATTTATGTACACTCAGCGATCACCGAGTGTGTGTACCTTGCTTTTCTCTCTGACACGCTGTCACAGTAGGCTGATGGAGCGGTGTAGAGAGGAGAGCTCAGCCTCCTGTGACAGCGCTGTCTCCAAAGGATTGTATAAAACAGACTACGAGATACAGAAAACTATTTCTTTATTTACAATCCCTTCCTACAAAAACATTCAATCATAATACACACATATCGGCCAGGTCAGCGGATCCGATATATACAGATAATACACAGCCATATACACTTCAAGTATTTCCACACTCCGCCGCCTTGCCTCGTGCCGCAGAGGAATAAACCCGCCCCCATGACGGACAGAGAACAGGGAGTACAGGGAGCGAACTACAGGAACAGCGCCGGTGGGACGCCTCTGTGGGGCTCGGCACACACGATACAATCTCCTTTATGTGTAATCTAAGCACCTTCACTGTCCCATCAATTCGTATTCAGGCCGCCTCCCCCGAACCCCGCCCCCTTCCTTTTTACTGCATGGTTGTTGGAGATTGTAACCTGTGCGGAGGTCTAACTGCATCTGGGACTCAGTGTGGAATAATCGATGGGGCTTGGAATATAACTACATGGCGGGATCCGGAATGTTCCGTCATCCTCACGGTGGCAGAAACGTTTGTCACGTTCTGAAATCGGATACAAAATCCATAAAAAAAGATTTTGTTGCGAAATTTGTAACATTTTAACTTCCCCCAAAAAAATGAATCATTTGTGTCGCTGAAGAGGAAGCGTTAACGTATTGCAGCGCCCCATGAAAGAGAGACCGCCACCGATTGGCTGCCTTTGGTGAACTGCACAGATAGGAGACTTTGCTGTCCCCCGATACCCGGCTACCCAAGCTATTCACAGCATAGCAGCAAATCATCTTTCCACATAAAGCCGGCATGTTACGGAACAAAAGGGAAATATTTACAGACAATGTTTCTTATTCCAGCGAATGAATATGGATGAAATAGAACGCTCTCTATGGGGCCCCTGAGATGAGCCAATGTGGGTGTCGGAGGTTCAGGGCAGCACATGGGATCTATAGCTTGACTCCTGAGGACGTAGAATGCTCTACACTGTACGGGCCCCTCGGCCACAGGACGAGTCCCACAAAGGGCCCAAGTTGGATCTCTGCCCTTTAATCGCAAAGAACAAATCATTATTTTTAGGCCTCAGATATAGGAACTCAACCCAGAATGTCTCACCATTGTGGGAGGGCCAGAGACACAAACTACTGGGGGAAATCTCACCATTGTGGGAGGGGCAGAGACACAAACTACTGGGGGAAATCTCACCATTGTGGGAGGGGCAGAGACACAAACTACTGGGGGGAAATCTCAGCATTGTGGGAGGGGCGGAGACACAAACTACTGGGGGAAATCTCACCATTGTGGGAGGGGCAGAGACACAAACTACTGGGGGAAATCTCACTATTGTGGGAGGGGCAGAGACACAAACTACTGGGGGGAAATCTCACCATTGTGGGAGGGGCAGAGACACAAACTACTGGGAGGAAATCTCACCATTGTGGGAGGGGCAGAGACAAACTACTGGGAGGAAATATCACCATTGTGGGAGGGGCACAGACACAACCTACTGGGGGAATCTCACCATTGTGGGAGGGTCAGAGACACAAACTACTGGGGGGAAATCTCAGCATTGTGGGAGGGGCAGAGACACAAACTACTGGGGGAGATCTCACCATTGTGGGAGGGGCAGAGACACAAACTACGGGGGGAAATCTCACCATTGTGGGAGGGGCAGAGACAGAAACTACGGGGGGAAATCTCACCATTGTGGGAGGGGCAGAGACACAACCTACTGGGGGAATCTCACCATTGTGGGAGGGGCAGAGACACAACCTACTGGGGGAATCTCACCATTGTGGGAGGGGCAGAGACACAAACTACTGGGGGGAAATCTCACCATTGTGGGAGGGGCAGAGACACAAACTACTGGAGGAAATCTCACCATTGTGGGAGGGGCAGAGACACAAACTACTGGGGGACAACCCTGGGGTCCCTATGAGTGATAGAAGTCAGTGGGGTGATTTAACCAATCAGAAGACATCAGAAGGGATTCACATATCCTCTAGCACACAATGAATATGTTGGGTACCTGCTGCTCCGCACAGCTTCACATTAAGAAATACACATGGGAAAGGAAATTGTCCTTTTATTGGTCATTGATATGAGCCGGCTCTGATCCGGTCCTCCTGTTGCCTGCAGTTCATCCTCTGTACCTGTGCAACTCCTATAAACAAACTCGCATGGTCTGTTCTTCTCTTTTGGTCCTATTGATTGCGTCTTCACACTGTGCAAATGGCACATTCCTGGGGGGGGGGGGGGGGG
>NW_017310045.1:6710-7297 GCF_000935625.1 Nanorana parkeri
ACTGACAGAGTTCCATTTTGTCAGGGTCTCCTCAGTACTAGAGGAGGAGGAGGATCATCAGCACTTGGATCTTGTATGCCATCAAGTTCATCTTCTTCCTGGGATGACAGGTCCTCTTCATCCAGCTCATCCTCCGATGCGGGGGGTGCCGGCAGGAAAGGTTGGTCTCGGTCCAGGTTGATGTAGGTCACATTCAGATTGATGTAGTGGTCCCCCATCAGGGAGCCGGAAATGCTTACCATCTCACCGACCAGTTCCGTGAAAGTCGGCCGCTCCTCCGGGTGCGGGCTCCAACACTGCAACATGAGGGTGTATCTGCGAGGACACAGAGGAGGGCAGAGGATCAAACTGAGCACAATGTACAGGTGAGAAGCACAGAGGGTAGAGGGGCGCAGCATAGAAGAGTGTAGGGTAAGGGGGTGCAGTATGCAGGGGCGTAGGGTAGAGGGGCGTAGGGTAGAGGAGCGGAGGGTAGAGGAGGGTAGAGGAGCGGAGGGTAGAGGGGCGCAGGGTAGAGGGGCGCAGGGTAGAGGGGCGCAGGGTAGAGGGGCGCAGGGTAGAGGGGCGCAGGGAAGAGGGGCGCAGGG
>NW_017310045.1:8351-8941 GCF_000935625.1 Nanorana parkeri
GGTGACTCCAGAACTAACCTAACGGACTGACAGAGTTCCATTTTGTCAGGGTCTCCTCAGTACTAGAGGAGGAGGAGGATCATCAGCACTTGGATCTTGTATGCCATCAAGTTCATCTTCTTCCTGGGATGACAGGTCCTCTTCATCCAGCTCATCCTCCGATGCGGGGGGTGCCGGCAGGAAAGGTTGGTCTCGGTCCAGGTTGATGTAGGTCACATTCAGATTGATGTAGTGGTCCCCCATCAGGGAGCCGGAAATGCTTACCATCTCACTGACCAGTTCCGTGAAAGTCGGCCGCTCCTCCGGGTGCGGGCTCCAACACTGCAACATGAGGGTGTATCTGCGAGGACACAGAGGAGGGCAGAGGATCAAACTGAGCACAATGTACAGGTGAGAAGCACAGAGGGTAGAGGGGCGCAGCATAGAAGAGTGTAGGGTAAGGGGGTGCAGTATGCAGGGGCGTAGGGTAGAGGGGCGTAGGGTAGAGGAGCGGAGGGTAGAGGAGGGTAGAGGAGCGGAGGGTAGAGGGGCGCAGGGTAGAGGGGCGCAGGGTAGAGGGGCGCAGGGTAGAGGGGCGCAGGGTAGAGGGG
>NW_017310045.1:9139-14448 GCF_000935625.1 Nanorana parkeri
ACCCCTGCGGGGGGGGGGGAATATCATGTCGTTATTATACCACATACACGGATGGATTTTCTAACACGTTACACGTGTGTCACCACTCGCCCTCTCACCACGTCACTCTTGGTGGTGAATTTCTGCGTCTGTAAACTCTCCAGCGCCATCCACTTCACCGGCAGCCGAGCGTTCTTATGGCGGCGCACGCTGTAATATTCCTTGTCGAAGACGTCGCGGGCCAGGCCGAAGTCCGCCACCTTCACCCGGAACGTGTCATCCAGCCTGAAACACACGACCACACACGTGACGCCTAGGACCGCCCACGCCTCCAGACTGACATCCACCCAGCAAGGCATACTGATATTTGCATAACTCCTCCCAAGAGCCCGCCCACTGCAGAGAAGAGTCCTGAGGCAGAGTGCTGTGATTGATGACTGGTGGGTGAAACCCTTCATCACCACCTTCGGCAGTTTGTCTCCTGACAGTACATAGAAGACAACTCGCTATTATTGTACAATGGTCAGAGAAATTGGGGCTCCTGCGAGTGCCCGGAACCCCTAAATCACTTACATGCAGTTCCGTGCCGCCAGGTCCCGGTGGACAAACTTCCTCTGGGCCAAATATTCCATTCCCCGGGAAACCTGCAGACCGAACCCGACCAGGTCCTTCACGGTGGGGTTCTGTGTGCACAGAGAGGCAAATCATGATCTGCGTACAATTACTTCAATGAGCCGCACACAGGGGCATAACAATAGCCATAGCAGCCCATGCAGCTGCTATGGGGCCTGGAGGTGGAAGGGGGCCCCATGAAGGATTGCTGAAGTTGCTGCTGACAATGTACCCCTTATGGCATTTGCAATCAAGAAGAGTTAATATCGGGAAGTACAGGAAGAGACAGTGGTTGTCACCTTGCAGGGTGCAGGGGGCCCTTAGCAGCTCCAAAGGGCCACACATTATATGCAATGAATGCAGGAGATAGTGAGAGACTGGAGACACGCTACATGAGACTGCGAGAGATCACCGTCATTACAGCCTCGGTACAGATGAATGCCTCTACTACTGACTATGGGGTCTCCACAGCAAGTACCAAAGGGCCCCATGTCGGGCACCAGGGCTGTAGATGCAAACAAGGACGGGGAGACATTTGTTGGCCATAGACACACCATTTTCCCCGCCACGTATCACAGCCACAGTTTTCCAACGTCCACTGAAAGTTCAGAGAAGAATCTTCTAGATCATTAATTCTATTTTAAGGATCCGAATTCTCTGGCAGGACACACCAAACATTATTTTCGTCTCTTGGCACGTCATGGGGGTACAGACTCTGCGTCCAGCGGCTCGGCACAAAACTTCCCACCGCAGACCGTATCCGGGAAGGACCACGCCGGGGGTCTCTGGAGAGAAGCTGCAATGCCAACCGCCCAGCCGCTTCTAAAGCTCACACGTCTCATCGGGGCCACTTCATTTCCAGCACAGTTATGGAAACTGGTTTCCTCCCTCCTTAGAGTCAGCGAATTCCCTAATGGCAGCCATTGCGGGAATCCGTGGTACTATCTAGGACAGCCTCCGTCAGGCAGGGTTCCCGGGAAGACTCCAGAGGTCACTCGGGGTTCCTTGACTAACCTCTAATGGAACCATTAATTGTGAAGGACATTTTTACTTACAGCGGTCCTACAATGTGGGGCCCTTGTCCTAATAACAAATGCTGACTGCCAAGGTAAAGGAGGGATTTCTGCATTGATCATGTAAAGGATATTCTTCAGCTGTCCATCATTATAAGAGGTTCCTTGGCCCACTGACCATAAATGTAACAGGCCCTTTTCCGCTGACCACCAATGTAGGGGGCATTCCTCCACTGGCCACCAATGGAGGGGGCATTGCACGACTGACCACCAATGTAGGGGGCATTTCTACACTGACCACCAATGTAGGGGGCATTTATCCACTGACCACCAATGTAGGGGGCATTTCTCCACTGACCACCAATGTAGGGGGCATTCCTGCACTGGCCACCAATGTAGGGGGCATTTCTCCACTGACCACCAATGTAGGGGGCATTCCTGCACTGGCCACCAATGTAGGGGGCATTTCTCCACTGACCACCAATGTAGGGGGCATTTCTCCTCTGACCACCGATGGAGGGGGCATTCCTGCACCGGCCACCAATGTAGGGGGCATTTCTCCACTAATCACCAATGTAGGGGGCATTTCTCAGCTGACAACCAATGTAGGGGGCATTTCACCTCTGACCACCGATGGAGGGGGCATTTCTCCACTGACCACCAATGTAAGGAACATTCCTCCACTGACCATCGATGTAGGGGGCATTTCTCCACTGACCACCAATGTAGGGGCATTTCTCCGCTGACCACCTATGGAGAGGGCATTCCTGCGCTGACCACCAATATAGGGGACATTTCTCCAATGTCGAGGGATTTTACGGTGTTCACTTTCTAGTCATTATTTTTTCATCCCCGGGTATATAACGTATGCTTTTTTATGATGATATCTGCAGATCACGGATCATACTCGGGTCACGTGACCCGAACATATATTTATTTTTAGCCGGTGGTCTCCGAGACCTGAAAATGATTTGGAGGGTTCCTCTGAGGCTGGGGAAGGTGAATCCAGAAGGAACGAAGCGCGCGTGTCTGCTCTCTCAGAGAGTTTGTAGAAAGATGGAGGAAATCTCTCCACATACGGAGATTATCTCTGAAGGGTCATCATAGTCCCTGCAGAGGGAACCTCCGAGCTACACTGATCAGAATCATCTTCAGATCCTTGGAAGTGTAATGAACGGAATACATTGTGGACTTACTCTGTCCTCGCTGCGGATAAAGTGTCTCAGGTCCCCATGTGACATGTACGGGAGGACCACCAGGGGAAGACCCTCCTGCGGAAAAAATATCCCAGTGAGGGACAAGACATGCGCGTGATGGAAGCTCTTCATCAGGATCCCTTCCCGAAGGAACTCCTCCACCTCCTCCACATCTGTTATCCCTAAGAAGATGACACACAGTGCTCAGACACCTTCATAAATGGCAAGAACATAACTCCATCAATAATACAAAGTCTTCACATTTGGTTCGGTCCTTGTCACTCTACAGGCTCACTGGATCCACCTCCATCTATTTCCACCTCCTACATCCTTTCTCTTTTTTATTTGTCAGATACAGAGGTACACATATCCTACCACAAAACCCTCAGCTCTGCTCATTGGCTGGCCCTCCAGGTGTTACCTTAGTCCATATGTAATGGACCAATTCTACACCGGCATTACCATCCAATAAAAGTCATTGTATAAGACGGCGTCTAAATGTCCCAGGAAGCCCCAACTGCACGGCTCCCGTAGGCAGGTGGAGCCCCTAAATCACCCCTAGAACAGAGCAACCATCCTGAACCCCGATCCAGGTGCTTACTGTTGAGAGATTTGACAGCGCAGTGCACCTCCTGGCCCTCCTCGTCAATGTACGTCCCATGGTACACACTGCCAAAATGTCCTACAAAGAAAGAGTATGAAGTCAAATCAGTCAGTCTAGACGGGAGATCGTACGTACAAATATCACAATCCCCCAATCCTCTTATACAGTCTCATAAATACAAATCATCTGATCTCCCATTCTGCTCATTCCCCAAGTAGGTCATCATTTCATTTGTCTTTATATAACTCTGAGCATCCCTGTGCTGAGTTCCGGGGTCTGTACACCCACTGTGCCCATTATGAGGGGCCCCCACCATCCCTGTGCTGAGTTCCCGGGTCTGTACACCCGCTGTGCCCATTATGAGGAGCTCCCACCATCCCTGTGCTGAGTTCCCGGGTCTGTACACCCGCTGTGCCCATTATGAGGGGCTCCCACCATCCCTGTGCTGAGTTCCCGGGTCTGTTCACCAGCTGTGCCCATTATGAGGAGCTCCCACCATCCCTGTGCTGAGTTCCCGGGTCTGTACACCCACTGTGCCCATTATGAGGGGCTCCCACCATCCCTGTGCTGAGTTCCCGGGTCTGTACCCCTGCTGTGCCCATTATGAGGAGCTCCCCCCATCCCTGCGCTGAGCCCCCGGGTCTATACACCCGCTGTGCCCATTATGAGGGGCCCCCACCATCCCTGTGCTGAGTTCCCGGGTCTGTACACCCGCTGTGCCCATTATGAGGAGCTCCCACCATACCTGTGCTGAGTTCCCGGGTCTGTACACCCGCTGTGCCCATTATGAGGGTCTCCCACCATCCCTGTGCTGAGTTCCCGGGTCTGTACACCCGCTGTGCCCATTATAATATGGAGAATGTAGCAGGAGAAGCTGAAACACACATCTTCCGGGTGAATAGAACATAGTCGGGAATCATGGCAGGGGGAGAGTATTCAACTCATATAGAAGCCAGAGGCTGACTCACAAGGCTTCGTCTACAACTAAAATATTACCGCTGTGTGGACTGCCCCTTTAAGGAATACCCCCAGTGATGTCTCACTCTGAGATCTGCCCATTTGACATTCTCACCTTTCCCAATGATGCGATCGCGGTGTGTGATCAGGCGGTTCCCCGGAATCAGAACGTCCTTCACCTCATCCAGCAGCTCCGGCCTCAGGTTGTCCAGTACATTGGTGATGAGAAGGGGCATAGAGCTGGCCCCAATACTGCTTGGGGAGTATATGGCACCACGATAGGGCCCCCCGCCAGAGCTGCTGCTAGGAATATCTACATGAGCAGAGAAGAGAGGGAAGGTCAGGAGAAGAACTGATCAATCAGGATGAACACCATTGGTCCCCAGCACAGCAAAGAGCAGAGAGGGAAGGTCAGGAGAAGAAAGGCAGATCTATAAAACGTGTCAATATTTAGTAGAACGAAAGCTCGAAGTTAATGATACAATAAAAGTTTTCCTCTTACAAGACTCTCTGTAGTCGATGTGGAGCGAGTGGGTGGGATGGATCGGGGAGGAGATGGTGTCTCTGTTATTATTTATCAATAATTCCAAATTCTCTACAACTGCAAAAAAAGAAAAACCCAGAAGAAGGATGAGGATCAAATCACAACTCTCCCCATTGCTCTGTGAGCGCGGATATCGAAAATCCCAACTTCTCACCTTTCTTCCTCTTCGCTGAGGTCTGCTGCTTCCAGATCAGGAAGGCCAATGTCAGGCAGATCAATATGGCAGCCACCGTTCCCAGGACGATTCCCAGCACTGGATCCAGGAGATTAACAATCACCACCGTCCCCAGCTCGGTGCACACATTGTCCACACACACCTAGAGATCGGAAGAAAAGGGCGTCAGGGTCACAGATGATGATCACTCTGGACGGAACGCTTCATTCTACAAAGGGCAGACGGGGGG
>NW_017310045.1:15309-27063 GCF_000935625.1 Nanorana parkeri
GGGGGGCGTGAGCAATTGCAGCAGGAACGGCATTATGATGTCACATGGTTCAGAGGGCATGGTCGGGAGGTGCTACAGTCACCATTAATGCAGTTCATTAAAGGGGATTGGAAAACACCTCTAACATGATGCGGGAGTTGGGAGAAGAAAAAGTAACAGTTTTAAGAGTTCAGAGATATTAATTTCAACATTAAAATCCGCAGTTACAAACACGTTTCTGGGGTGTAAAGTTCCCCCTTCATCAGGGCTATAAAACATGTAAATGAATGATAAGAGGGGTGTTAGTTTATACATAGTAATTGTGTAACCATAAAGGTATGCGTGAGCAAGAAAAGGAAAATATGCCATTGTATGAATGTATATATGTATGTATGTATGTATGTATGTATGTATGTATGTATTAGGGATGCGCCGATACCAGTGCCGATACTTGTCATTTTCACAAGAACTACCAGGGTTGCAGCCGGGACCGGGCTCTGGCGCTCCTCCACTGTCCTGGAATCATTAGTCTGTATTGTTTTAGAAAAACTGTCACATGACAATAAACAAAAATGTATCAGTACTAGGGTTGCAAGCTGGTACTCTAAAAGTATCTGTGCATCCCTAATCAGTACTCGTACTCGCAAAACTGGTATCGGTGAATCCCGAATATATATTTATAAAAACAAAAATCGTACAGAGATGTACAAATCCCGGGAGCTCCGTGTGCTCCTTACACATGACGGCCGCCTCCTAACTTTTGAATTTCTCCCTAGTCAAGTCTTGGAGCTGGAAAAGTATCGGTACTTGGTATCGGTGCAGCCCTAGTATGTATGCATGCTGCCAATTCATTTGAAATATTCAAGTGTATTTGCGTCTACTTGAGTATTGTTGGGCAGCTCAGTTTGTTTGGTGGAATGTATTATGTGTCAGCTGTATAGTCATAATGTTTCTAGTAGGGATGCACCGATACCGATACTAGTATCGGTATTGGTGCCGATACCGAGTATTTGGGTGAGTACTCGTATTTGCCCAAATGCTCCGATGCCTAGCACGAGTACTTCCTGTATCAGGAAGCCGGGCAGCGCATCATTGCACGCTGCCCGGTTTCCTAAAAGGCCAGGAAATGGCTCCATGCTCTCTGGTCACTTGTGATGAGAGAGCATGGAGCCGACTTCCCGGCCAATCAGGAAGCCGGGTAGGGTGCAATGACGCGCTGCCCGGCTTCCCGATTGGTCAGGAAGCTAGCCAATCCGGAAGCTGGGCGCCGTGTAATGACGCAGCGCCCGGCATTCTGATTGGCCGGGAAGCCGGCGTCATGCTCCCTCGTCATCTCATGAATCATAATATTAAGAAAGTGACCTTAAAGCATTAGTTTGTATTGCTTTATAAAAAATGTGGCCTGTCCCTTTAAGAAAAAGTATCGGTAATTGGTATCTGTGAGTACTTGATCAAAAGTATCGGTACTCGTACTCGGGCTTAAAAAAGTGGTATCGGTGCATCCCTAGTTATTAGAAATTTTCAACAACCAACAAATGTAAAACTAAAAACATCGACACAAGGACACTGTCAGACTTTATATCTTATTATACTTGGCAATATTTTTATGTTTTAAATAACTAATAATAATTATAAAGATAATAAATAACAACATTATATTCCTCTTATCTCCATGTAAGCTCAGCGGCTTATTGCAGTACTGGGATTCAAATCCCAGCCAGAACACTATCTGCATGGAGTTTGCATGTTCTTCCTGTGCTTGCATGGGTTTCCTCCCACCCTTTAAAGACCCGCTGGTAGGTTATTTGACTCCTGTCTAAATGTGCCATGTATGTGTACGTATTAGGGATGCACAGATATCGATACTAGTATCGGTGCCGATGCAGAGTATTTGGAGAGTACTCGCCCAAACGCTCCTATGCCTAGCCCGATACTTCCGGTATCCGGAAACCGGGCTGCGTGTCATTACATGCTGCCCAGCTTCCTGATTGGCCAGGAAGCCGGCTCCATGCTCTCTCATTACTTGTGATGAGAGAGCATGGAGCCGGCTCTCCGGCCAATCAGGAAGCCGGGCAGGATGTAATGACGCGCTCCCTGGCTTCCTGATTGGTCGGAAGCTGGCCATCAGGAAGCCGGGCGCCGTGTAATGACGTGGCGCCGGGCTTTCTGATTGGATGCTCCCTCGTGAAGCCGGCTTCCAATCAGGAAGCCGGGCGCCACGTCATTACACAGCGCCCTTCTTCCTGATAGGCCAGAAAGCCGGTTCCATGCTTTCTCCTCACCTAGTCAGGAAGCCGGGTGGCGAGTCATTACATGCCGACTGGCATCCTGAATGGGACTTCTGGTACTCGGTATTCGGTATCTGCGAATAGCGGGGGGAAAAATATCGCTGCTTGCGCTCCATACCGAAATACCGGTATCGGTGCATCTCTTGTGCGTATGCATGTGAGATGAAGACTTAGATTGTAAGCTCCTGAGGGCAGGGACTGATGTGGATATACAGTATGTATATAGAGAGTGTCATTGCTGTATACCTGCCTGTATATTATGTATTCGTGGTTTTATAGTCCTGATAAAAGGAGGCAAATTACAGCCCCTGGAAGGCATTGCATTACCACCCCGGATATCAATGACTAAATGTAAATACTTCCGGTCCATTGGATTGGTGCTTTTGTTTTCTCCATCTCCAGGATCATTTCTTCACACACATATTGCACCAGGCGCACCATCACCATCTGTTTAGCTCCTCCAGGTGTTCTTATTACCTCCCACAAACCAAGATATATAATTTGCTTCCACTCAAAACTGGCCTTAAAGTGACATTAAACCCTCAGATTTTTTAACATAAACCAATACCGTAATGTGCGCCATACTGTAATCCATGGTTGTTTCCCTTCTCTTTGCTGCTTTTCATTTTAAATCCTCATGTCTTCTCATGCTGGGGGAGAACTTCCCTTTTCAGCTCAGGGCCTCTTCCTGTAGTGCTGGCTCAGGTTACAAGCCTATACACAGACACCGTGTATCTATTCCTCAGACAAGGCAGTCTGCTGCAAAACAGAAGTTCTGCAGAGCATGAGAACAGATACAGATTTAAAAGGAAGAGCAGCAAAGAGAAGGGAAACAACCATGGATTACAGTATGGCGCACATTACAGTATTGTTTTATGTTAAAAAATCTGAGGGTTTAATGTCACTTTAAGACCAAGCGGCTCTATGGCTGTGGCAGAGGCTCCATGTTCTCTGTACAGCGCGGAGGATATTCTCCAATCACTGCAAACTCATCTCTGGTCATTACATTACAGTTTAATTTGTTGTACCTGAACCACCAAACCCTCGGAGGGGATCACCAGGTCTTTGGGGATCCTGCAGGTGATCTCGTTGTTCAACACCTTGGGGTAACACTCTCGCCCACCGACCATCATGGACACAGTCAGACAGTTGTTCACGCGGACGAGCTGTTCATGCTATAGGAGGAACAAAATATAAAATTAGCAAACAGAATCAAAAACTACGATTCCAACTTTTCATATCACGGACTATCCGCCAGGAAGTGATAGAGAGCAAGGATGATTGACTGAAGAGACTCCAAATAGTGTGCGTGGCCCCCCAACACCTCTCATTGTGTGCCCACAGCAATCAGCACATTCTGTATAACGCAGCACCGGGCAACAACACAGAAAAAGCTGCACCACCTTTATTACACTTATGGCTTCTAAGAAACACTTTCAATGGCTGGGAGGTCATATCTCAAACCATCTCACCGGGACAGTAAACATCTGAGAAACCTTTATAACCCGATTGGCACCAGTGGGGGGGTCCTTCCGATCCAGAGTCATGACCCCACCAACTGGAGAGAGTGAATCATAACAATTTAGCAAGAACGAGAGAAACCATTTTAACGTCAACCTTCACTCAGCATCTCCCAGATCTGTCCTCAAGTCCCACCAGCAGACAGCCGCTCGTCGGAGAGGTCAATGCCTCAGCCAAGTGGTTTTGAGATCCCTGAGGACTGGATTGCAGAACGCCATGCTAGTCTATACTCATACATGACCCCAGATCTCCTACCTGCCGACCATTGGAGGTGGGAAAGCGGACACCTGGAGCACAGAGTATTTAGGCAAAGGACACTTCCTGCCACACACCGACTGAGCAAATCCCTTCACCTCGCTGGGGATTTTTTTTACCACTATTGTGACATTAGATTAGTAATTCAAAATAAGCAATGTAACCATGTGAAGGTTGGATCAGAAGTTCAGCGCATTATATTCATTCAGATTTCTACACCACAGCGAAGAGAAGGACGTGTGTGGAAGAGTGACGGCAATGCAGATTCCAAACCAGTGACACTCCCTCCAAGCCGTTCAGGAGGTTTGGTGGCTTTAGATTGACCAGAATACTGAATTTTGCTTCTACTAAATGTCCTATGGGCCCAGATACTCTCTCTGCCTGCCAAAAAAAAACCATTGCCCGGTCTCATCTTCTTACATGGGTACTTATCTCCGTGTCTCCTTTCCTCAGCTGGAAGCGATGCTCATCATTCTCAAACATGTAGATGCGATAGTCTTTGTAGTACGGAAACAGCTTTGATTGGTTGTAGGCGTACCCCTCCATCTGTAGACCCAGGATCCCGTACATCTCATTTTTGCTTTCCAGGGCTGGGGTGGCGCAGAGGATGCGGTTTGGAGAAAAGGGCCCGTCACAAACCTGTGGGCAGAGTATATCGGTTTATGGAGACCATGTACATAGAGAGTCTTCCTCAGAAATAGAATATAATATTATACATCTCATACTGGGGCCTAGCCGGCATCCTGTGCACGTTATAATAAGTGCTTAGTGATGAAGGACATTATCCAGAGTGCGGACAGACTTTTATACTTTGTAACAAATAGTGGATAATGTATATGTACGATATTCTCTTTATTGATAAACAAGCCGATTTCTAACTGAAGCTAGCACTAGACCGTAAAGTCCAAGGCTTGTAAAGCTTTATTATTCCAGGACAACTGTGAGAAGTGACTGCCCCCAGCTGACGCAGTTCACCTGCGCTGGGCTTAATTGTGTAGAGATGAGGATGGGCAGGAAATGGAAGTCATTTATACATCAGTTGTGCTGCAGTGCATGCAACATGCTGATAAGAGCAGAGTGACAGGGAGATGAGCTCATCAGTCTGCTGCTTCTCCTTTCACTGTCCAGTTACAGGCTGGGGGTTAAAGTGAAAGTAAAACTGCAGCAGAGAAAGATCAGATCCCCTCTCCTGCTAGACAGATCTGAGCTGTGTGACAGAGCTGTGTAAATATCAGGACTGGCAGGTAATACAAATGAGCATTTAGCGGTTTGCCTGGAGTTCAGCTTTAAGTTCAGTTTTATCCCTTTGATCCTCCATATTGGTAAGTCTCCGTGGTATTGATGGTAAATACTTCTAGTACGGTTTGAGAAGCGGAATATCGCGATTTCTAGATCGGGGTTGTGTCCCGAGACCATTGGAGGGGTGACACCAAAATGACTGACAGTCATTTTGGTGTCACCCCATCTAAAAAGTCGGGCACTCGGTCATTTACCGAGAGCCCGACAGTTTCGGGAGAGAGGAGGTGACCCGGTGGCATACCTCATCCCGCCAGGTGACTGTCCCCTCCTCTCTCTGCCAGCGTCCATCATCAAGATGGCCGCCGGCAGGTATCAATAAGATTGCCGCACATGCATGCGTGGTGATGTCACGCGCATGCGTGATGGTGCCACAACGGGGTGTCACCCGGTAACCGCTCTGGGTGACATCCGGCCTCGGGACGCCCCTGTTTAGGTATTGCGATTTGCGTGGTGCAGGCGTTTCACTTTAAGGAACAATCCCTTTCTGAGGTCTGGGCACAGACGGTAAAAACACAATCAACAGATTGGCGCCATGTACTGACCTTCTTCGCCCCTTTAAACAAGACGGCGACACTGGACACGGAATCCAGGTTGGCCCCCTGAATGGTGATCGGCGTCCCCCTGGAACGGAGATGGGGTGATGGTTAATGAGCGGCTCATGTATAAAACTGTCAGATTTTTCCTGGTCTGGGGAGAAAGCTTCCTTCATTTTTTTAGTTCTGAAGTTTCAGATCACTTGTGAATTCTGCCAGTTTCCATGGTAACCGGGTTATCTTTCCTGTGAAATCCCTTTATACAGAGATTTCTTCCCGCTGCCGGGATGTGAAACAAGTCTCATTTTTCTGCTACTGTAACAACATGAGGTGGAAAATATAACGAAGGATCACACCGAGGGGGACAATCCACCCTCTTCTGTAATGTTTCTGACACTTCCCGATTCCTCGTGTACATGGACGGAGTTGGGTAACATTGTATCACTCGGAGGATGTGGAAACACAAGATCACAGAGGGCAAGGAGAGTTCAGCTTTATACATAGACAACATGACACAGCACAGCAGATGCAACGTCATGTGGTCATGTGACAGAGTGACTCAGATCATGTGACCTACGCCGAGCACCCTCATCTCTCTCCTATGTCCAGACCGGACACTAGAAAGTGTTCATCTGAATACAGCCCTGGGAGGATACAAATATGGGAGCCGCCATTGCTGGCCCGACCTCGCACACCTTCTCCCATCTAAATGTGCACGATGTGAGGTCTGGCGGTTCTCAGACATCAAGTGACCTTTGAACCCTGACCCTTAAGCTAAAAGGTAGAACATTGGAAGCATGAGAGCGCCACAAAATGCTTACAACACAATTTTTAAAATTTGGGGCTCAAAACCGCACCTTCATCAGGGCTGGTGCGGTGGCAGCGAGTTCTGATCCACACTGCACAAGCAGTGACGTGCCGCCATTGATTTATATGGATGAGGGGATTCGGCTCGGCTGAGAGATCATTAACTGGCAGCATTTCCTTTCAAGTCGCAGGCGCCATCAGGTAAAGGAGACAGTTGCAGTTGCAATTCTAATCTGCTCATCTTCCAACTGCGAGAACACCTGCGAATGTGTCTCCGTTACCTGATGACGCATGCGACTTGAAAGGAAATGCTGCCAGTTAACAATATCTCAGCCAAGCCGAATCCCCTATATAGGTCAATGGCGCCACGTCACTGCTTGTCCAGTGTGAGTCGTCTGAACTCACTGGCAGCACACAAGCCCCGATGAAGGGGAAGTTTTCAGCCACCAAGACGAGTTGACTTATTTCATTTGATGACATGAAGCTTCTTTCTGGACTTTAGCTTTGTGGTGTTCTCAACCTTCTACAGACTGCTCCAGAGTCCCTCAGGGATACCACAGGTGATAGGCAGCTGCCTACAAAAGTTAGATTCTGACTCCTGATCCTCATCTACTCCGGTGTCCAGGGCTCCACCAACCAGTGGTGTACCTAGCCTTTTTGCTGGCGAAGGTAGCATTGGGGGGGGGTGTAGGAGGAATGGGGGTGGGATGCAATGGCTGGCATCCCACCCAGCTCGTTGCCAGGAGCTGGATGGGACACTGGGTAGAGCATGCCAGGTTGCCAAGAGCTGGATGGGGAGATGTGATGGCCGGAAAGGTGGTGGCATTGTGCAGCAGAGCGGCCATGCCATTATACAGCAAACATGCTGCTCTACCTGACACCCAATCCCCCCCCCCTGACCCAAAGAGATGTCACCTGAGCAGGGGCGTAACTAGAAATCACAGGGCCCCATAGCAACATTTTGTATGGGGCCCTGTGAATTCTAGTTATACCCCTTGCAGAGCCCACTTGAGATCCCACATAGCCCACCCGAGGGTGACCCTGCAGAGCCCACCATAGATTATCTATGGTGGGCTCTGCAGGGTCACCCTCGGGTGGGCTGGTCGCACTCTTTACCTGTCCGCCTCCTCTTCCCCTACGCTCGCTGATGGTCCCCGCCTCCTCCCCTGTCGCCGGCGTGTTCCTCTTCAGAGCCGCCAGTGAAAGCCACCAGCAGAGGATGCCATAGCGACCCAGGTGGTCCGCTCGCCATCTAGCCGGGCCCCCCCTGTGCCCCAGGCCCCATAGCGGCCACCTGGGTCGCTATGGCGATTGTTACGCCACTGCGCCTGAGGCAACAACCTCAGGCTACCTCATTAAAGGGACAGCCCTGCCACCCACACATAGCTAAGGTGTGAATTAAAGGCTGAGATATCATCCACCAAATCGGAGGGAGGGTTCAGAAGAAAAGGAAGGTCCCAGAGGGTGACATGGATACTGCGGGGATACTTAATGCTCCACGAGCTTCCTTCTCCATACACCGCTCCGGGGTCACTCTGCACACACAGAACATCCGGAGAATTGTGGGGACTCACCGTAGTAAGCTGCAGTTAGGCTGGATACTATAGACCGTTGGGTTAGGTTTGTACTTGAAAGGTTCCACGTGAGAGAGCTGAGCCTTGTCCAACCATAGAGTGATATCTACCGGTCCGACAGCGGTGGCCGGAGGGGACAGACAGCACAAGTCACCGGAGGGACAGGACCTGAAAGAGGAAAACCGTATTCTATAAATGACTTTACACCTTTGTAAGCTGACCATTCTTGCTCCATGACAGGTCCTCATTCACAACCATCCATGGATAGGGATCGCGCCATCTGCAGGGTGACCCCCAATAATACACCACTCACTCATTGTACACGTTGCACTCCACGTCCCCAATGTACACGCGCTGAGTCTCCCCCGCCATCAGGTCCTTCCCCTTCACCGTCACTGGGGTTCCGCCAGCTAGAGGTCCAAAAGATGGAGAGACGGCGGCCAGGACCGGCTCCTGCAAAAAACACGGCATATGAGAGATGTACTCGTGCCTTGCTCTGTGCAGTAGATGAGGGTGGACTGTTCCTTTCAGGGCTGGACTTAGATTAACTGAAGCCTGGTGGAGGATTTCACTTTGGTTCCCCTCTTCTCCATCCTTATTACAAGAGTCCAGAGAGTCGCAGCAGGAGAGATCAGCCCAGTTCTCTGGACTACAGAACCCCTCTTCATGTTATGGAGATGAGCAGAAAGGAAGGTGTTCTGTATGTAGCCCTGTCCTAGTGCGACAACGCTGCTCCTCTATAGATAGAGTACAGTAAGTGAGCGTTGTCACCCTAGGACAGGAAGTCTGTTACTGGGTGCTACATAACCACTAGATGTAAAAAAAAAGCCTCAATAAAGAAAACTAATGCAGCCGCCATATCTATGGACCGGTGAGCTGCAATATATGACCTTTTCTTTATAGGTTTGGATACAATGTAATAATCATACAATGCAATGCCAGATGTATTATTAACAGATCAGAGAGCGCGTGTCTCCATAGCAGGGGTGGGCAACCTCTGCACTCCAGCTGTGGTGGAACTACAAGTCCCATGAGCTATTGCAAGACTAACAGCCACAGAAGCATGACCCCCCAGAGGCAGTGGGATGATGGCATTTGTAGTTTCTCCCCGGCACTATAGCATTGCATTGCATTTCTTTTCCGGCATGCCTGTTGTGTAGGGCTGGTAATTATTCAATATTTTGTGTTCGATTAATAAAAAAAATTTTTGATCGATTAATTTCGATTATAACGCACATACAGATCCAACTACATTGGCCTAGGATCACACTAATCCAGCACGTTATTAATCTCACGTGCCCCACCCAATATGGCCGCCGCTTGAGTGGGGCACGTGAGATTAATAACGTGCTGGATTAGTGTGATCCTAGTTCATTTTATGACTTCATCGCTGTGCTGTATGTGTATAGGTCATTGCTGTGCTGTATGTGTATAGGTCATTGCTGTGCTGTATGTGTATAGGTCATTGCTGTGCTGTATGTGTATAGGTCATTGCTGTGCTGTATGTGTATAGGTCATTGCTGTGCTGTATGTGTATAGGTCATTGCTGTGCTGTATGTGTATAGGTCATTGCTGTGCTGTATGTGTATAGGTCATTGCTGTGCTGTATGTGTATAGGTCATTGCTGTGCTGTATGTGTATAGGCCAATGCCTTGGCTGGCGCTCGTGCAGAAAGTTTCTCGGGCAAAGTCACCGGCCCAAGTGGCTCCGTCGGCTAACGAAGGGGGGAGGAGTCCGGTGACGTCACGGACATCACCGGACTCATCCCCCCCTTCCCTTCGTTAGCCGTCACGGGCATCGACGTCACCGGACGCCTCCCCCCTTCCCTTCGTTAGCCGTCACGGGCATCGACGTCACCGGACGCCTCCCCCCTTCCCTTCGTTAGCCGTCACGGGCATCGACGTCACCGGACGCCTCCCCCCTTCCCTTCGTTAGCCGACGGAGCCACTTGGGGAAGGGGGGGGGGAGGAGTCAGGTGACGTTGATGTCCGTGACGTCACCGGATCGCCGACGGGACTCCCGGAAGCCGGCGGAGGGGCGAGTGTTTTCATTAGCGATCAAAATAAATTTTAAATCGATCAAAAAGTTTCACGATTAATCGAGAAATTAATCTTTAATTTACACAGCCCTACTTTCGTGTAGTTCGGCTGCATCTTCTGGTGCACAATTTCCTGTTACGTCCCTCTCCCCTCCCCCGGCACCTCCCTTTGCCCTGTATAATGCGGACAAGTCCGGGCCATCGCTCACCACGAAGGTGAATCCGCTGGCCGCGGCGCTTCCATCGATGTAATAATTGACGCTTGTTAGATTTTCTTTGATGGTGACGATGACATCGGCGGGCGATGCGGAATCTGGGAGGCCGTCTTTCTGCAACGTACATACCAGGCTGCAGAGAGAAGAAAACATGTTATATCCCGACACAGACAGTTCAGCCTCGGCCAGTGGCGTCACAAGGGGGGTGCGGCCCGCTCCCGGGTGCCACCATTGGAGCGGTGACACCAAAATGACTGACAGTTTGGTGTCACCCCCTCTGAAAAGTCGGGCACTTGGTCATGGACCGAGAGCCCGACAGTGTCAGGAGAGAGGAGGGGACCCGGCGGCATACTTCCTACCACTGGCTGAACGTCCCCTCCTCTCTCTGCCGGTGTCCATCACCAAGATGGGCGACGGCAGGCGTCAATAAGAAGACCTCGGGACGCCCCTGGCCTCGGCCCTCTATCAATACAAGAAGCAGAATCCCCAAATTAGGGGGAAAATATGTACTGCAACACTTAATTATAGAAGCATCTGCACTTAGTTTCCTCTCCCTCTGAAAAGTCCCACAAATACCTGTTGATCCGGCGAGTAGAGTCCCCTGATGCAGCTTCCTGTGATGGGGTGACAACAATGCTGCACTACTCCTGAATTGAGAGCAGAGTTGTCACCCATGAAAGTCAAGCTGTCAATCATGAAAGTGGTGGGCGGGGCTGGGTGTTTCCAGGTGCACTACTCCTGAATTGAGAGCAGAGTTGTCACCCAAAAGACAGATTGACTTTCATGGGTGACAACTCTGCTCTCAATTCAGGAGTAGTGCAGCATTGTAGGCTGTCCCTGCTTCCACTACAGTGGGAGGAAAAGATGTTGCAGGGGGGCGTGGCTATCAGCATTGTCACAAACCTGTAGCTCATCCATCAGCACCTGGAAACACCCCGCCCCGCCCACCACTTTCATGATTGACAGCTATGCCTCTGCTGCTGAAACCCTTGCACTGTGAGCTGCAGTGTCTGGGAAGGGGAGCGTGTGAGACCCAAATGAAGAAGCTCAGTCAGGGGGAGGTAAAGGAAGTTTATGGTCTACTTTATGAGGCTCTTATGTCACAGAGTAACTGATTTGGGATTTACTTGGACTGTCGTACCGGAGCCTTTATATGTACTTATAAATGAATTTAATCACATGTAGAGGGGTCCTGGTGACACGAGGGGAGGAGATCCACAACATATGGGGGGGGGGGGGGGGGGG
>NW_017310045.1:27285-33656 GCF_000935625.1 Nanorana parkeri
GGGGATGGGGGGCAGATGAAATTAAAGATTGTGTAATTGAACAGATTAGAAGTGTTACAATTTCCTCACGTTATGCTGTTGCTCTTCTCTGGATTGACAACACAGTTCCGCTGGCCGACTGTCACATTGTGCGTCTCCGCTGAGACCGGCGCGTTGGATGACTGGAGATACACCGGATGGGAAAGGAAGTCCCTCCCACAAATGGTGATCGTGGTGCTGCCACGAAGAGGCGCCGTTCTGGGATAAAACTGAAGAAAGTCGCAGGTTAAAGCTGAACTCCGGCCTTCAGTCCTGCACAGGTAGATATTATATACACTGCTACAAACATTGACTTTCTTAAATATAACCATCGGGGGTACGGGTCTGTGGTGTCCATATATACAGCAGCTCGGGGAGGTATATGAGGGCTGAGACAAGAGATAGGCAGCACATTGACACTTACATCATTAATGATGGGCAGGCAGACGTCCTGGTTCCATTTTCCTTGACACTCCGACTCTCGAGCGCAGCCGTTGTCACACCAGCCACAGCCCATGAAACGAGGGGCACGAAGACAGCGGCTACAACTAAGGAGATGGTGGCACCCGGGCCCTGTGACGCTGACCTTTGTCACCTGCAGGGAATGTCAGACATAAATTGGCTATAGATGTAACATCAAAGACAAGAGTGCGCATGAGCAATCCCACCGCTGCGCATCTTATTTCTTTACTGCTATGTAAGCGCGTTCATTTATAAACAGTTTGCAGGGCCTTCATCCTGCAAATATCTGTGAATGTTCATTTCCTGCAAACACCACCAAAAACCAACATTCTTGGTATATTTTCTTTTCAGATTGAATGCAGGGTGTTGTAATACTGCACCATGGCCACTAGATGGTGGTGAGGAGCAAAGGAAAGAAGAATTTCAGCTACTATGTGACATAAAAATGTCAATGTATCCTGAACACCTAAACGTCTCTCTGCTAGAAATTAGTTCAACAATAAAAGGGTGAAAGACTAAAGCAGCGGTTCTCAACCTGTGGGTCGTGACCCAAAAGTGGGTCGCAGCATCAACTTCTGCAGCGCTAGGTGTGAGGCTCCTCAACCTCCTCCTAGCGCAGCAGTGTCAGTCAGCGGGAGGACAGCAGAGGCTGGCCGCTGCAGCGACATCTAGTGGCCGGGGAGTGTGTACTGCAGGGCTTTTCTATTCACAGCCGCTGCTGTCCTCCTGCCTCCCATACAGTGTGAGCTCTGCAGGAGGCGGGGGTCTATGCAGTGCTGGGGCCGAGAAGGCTGCATGGAGACAGAGCAGGTAGCAGGGGCTGGGGAGGGCTTGTATTCTTGTGAGCGTGCTTCTATTTTTAGTCCCAAATCCGGCGCCTTACTAATTCTGGAGTCCAGCGCTCCGTTGGGGGTCACCACAACTTGGCAAATGTTACCAAGGGGTCCCGGCCCAAGTAAGGTTGAGAACCACTGGACTAAAGTGACCAACACCCAACTTATTGTTGTCTCCACCATATACCAAGAACCAGACCCCGAGATGGAAATGCTACCCTGCTACAGGACAGGGGGTGAGCAACTCTGGCCCTCTAGCTGTTGTGGAATTACAAGTCCCATGATTTATGTAACACTGACAGTTACTGGATTCCCCCCTCCCCGCGATGACTCGCGGAATGGACGGGGGAGGGGGCGGGTACAGCTGGCTCTGCCACTAGATAGGCAGAGCCAGCTGTCACTCACGCAGCTGGGCGGATCCAGACAGAATTGTCGGGATCCGCTCCGGCTGCGGCGTCTCAGCATACCGCGAGCTGTAGCTCCCTATATACTGAGCCTAGGGTGACGGGAGGACGCTGGTTTGTGTCCTCCCGTTACCCTAAGGAGAACTATGGGGAAAAGCCCTGACCCCCGTAGCTCTCCTTTAAAGTACAGCTGGAGGGCCGGAGTTGCCCACCCCTGACTTAGGAGGATATTCCGCAACACCCTAAGGGTGCTACAGGAAGAAAAGCAGTTCTGAACGTACACAAAAGCCCCCAGTAAGCACAGGGCCAACCAAATCTTCCATATAGAACAATCAACTGGGTGTGTCTGCTCTGACATAAAGGTGGGAGCCCCCATTCGACTGGGTCTCAGCCACAGGCGGCCTTCTAAAAGACCTCACTAGGCCCTGTCCTGCTGTATATTTGGCAGCCTGGTCTAAAACCCATGAGGAATGATTCTTTTGTACGATTCCAACACTCATAAATACTAAGGAAGCCACTTGGATGAGAAGCAAAACGTCTTCAACATTACAGAACATGTCAGGTTACATGCCACCAACTAATACCATGACCTGGATGAATCAGAACCGTCACAGACCTATGTCTGTCATACTGCAGTACTGGATGTCACCAGCAGGTGAAATATATACCTTGAGATCTCTATACTGAAAAACCAGGGACCACCAGGGGGGGGTGGGAGGGGGGGGGAAGCACCCAAGAGGGTCCCTAACAAGCTGAGAATTTCCATTTATCAGATCCAAGTGAATCCTGCTGAGCTCATAACACATATGAGAACCTGTATTACCCGGCCCTCCTCACCACTTCCCTCCTGGCTCAATGCACTGACCTGCTTTCCTGTAACAAAGAACAGATCGTCCCCAGCATGAGTCAGCTCCCGGGACACAGGTTCAGTGCTCAGCGAGAAGTTGGACAGGATCAGGGGGTTGCTGCTGCGCTGGAGAATGACCTAATAGTGGGGTAGAGAGGACCCGTCAGTACAATCAGAGGCGATTAATCACAAATATGAAATAAATGTAAGGTGCCTTACCTGCAGCACCCTCCCATCAGAGGTGCCAAGGTGCCCAATGGTGAGCGGCCCCTGGGTGGTGACATACAGAGACGTCAGGAGGGTGTAGTTCATACTTCCGCTAAATAAGTCCACACGTGTCAGAGGTGGGGTGACCAACGTGGGGACATCCCAGCAGCTGGTATCTGTGACTGGCGCCGATTCATTCACCTGCAAAGGGGACATCAAAGGGTCAGAGACACCACATTGTACAATGTTATAACAAAAGGGCCAAAGTTCCATCGGGGGAGGAGGATTTATTACTGACAATACTCCCACTGATATCAAACCCATGCCCTAGAGCAGTGGTGGCAAACCTTGGCACTCCAGCTGTGCCAAAACTACAAATTCCAACATGCATCTGCCTCTGGGAGTTATGTCTGTGGCTGTCAGAGCCTTGCAATGCCTCATGGGACTTGTAGTTCCAAAACAGCTGGAGTGACAAGGTTCGCCACCACTGCCCTAGAGGGATCGGAGTCATTCGAAGGGCAGTAGGCTTTGGCTTGGGATCATTTCTTACTCTCTACAGGCAGTAAGTTTGGAGTCAAGGTCGTTCCCTACATTCTTGGAGCGGCGGGTCGGGGGGGTTAGAGTCATTTCCTAAATGATGAGGGCAGTTGGGTTGGGGTCATTCCTTACATTCTGAGGGAGTAGTCCTGTGATTGGGGTAATTTATTACACTTCAGAGGCAGTAGGCCCAGACTGCGGCAACTGTTCTGGGTTGGGGTCATTCCTTATATTCTGAAGACACTGGGGGGAGATTAGGGCAGCAGGCCTGGGTTGGGGTCATTCCTTATATTCTGAAGACACTGGGGTGAGATTAGGGCAGCAGGCCTGGGTTGGGGGTCATTCCTTATATTCTGAAGAGACTGGGGTGAGATTAGGGCAGCAAGCCTGGCTTGGGGTCATTCCTTAAATTGTGGCACAGTAGACCAGAGATAATTTCTTGCATTCTGGGGGCAGCGGGCTTGGGGTTGTGGTTAACACCTACGTTTTGGACACAGTAACTGTGGGATGGGGGTAGTAGCTCTGGGGTTGGAGCACTTCCCTACATCCTGGGAGCAGTAAGCCTTAGATTGGGGTAGTAGCTATGTGGTCAGAATCATTCCTTACATTCTGGGGGCAGCAGGCCTTAGTTTTTGGTAGTAGCTATGGACTACAGGGAGTAAGTGTTGAGTCAAGTGCGTTCCCTACATTCTTGGAGCGGGGGGTCGGGGGGGTTAGAGTCATTTCCTAAATGATGAGGGCAGTTGGGTTGGGGTCATTCCTTACATTCTGAGGGAGTAGTCCTGTGATTGGGGTAATTTATTACACTTCAGAGGCAGTAGGCCCAGACTGCGGCAACTGTTCTGGGTTGGGGTCATTCCTTATATTCTGAAGACACTGGGGGGAGATTAGGGCAGCAGGCCTGGGTTGGGGTCATTCCTTATATTCTGAAGACACTGGGGTGAGATTAGGGCAGCAGGCCTGGGTTGGGGGTCATTCCTTATATTCTGAAGAGACTGGGGTGAGATTAGGGCAGCAAGCCTGGCTTGGGGTCATTCCTTAAATTGTGGCACAGTAGACCAGAGATAATTTCTTGCATTCTGGGGGCAGCGGGCTTGGGGTTGTGGTTAACACCTACGTTTTGGACACAGTAACTGTGGGATGGGGGTAGTAGCTCTGGGGTTGGAGCACTTCCCTACATCCTGGGAGCAGTAAGCCTTAGATTGGGGTAGTAGCTATGTGGTCAGAATCATTCCTTACATTCTGGGGGCAGCAGGCCTTAGTTTTTGGTAGTAGCTATGGGGTTGGGGCAGTTCCGTACACTCTGTGGACATCTCGGGGGTCAGGGCAGCAAGACTGTATTAGGGGTAATAGCTCTAAAGTTTCTCACATTCTGTGAGCAGTATGACTGACATTGGGGTTCTTCTTCACATTCGAGGGGGCAGTACCTTTAGGGTCAGAGTAATTCCTTACATTGTAGGGGCAGTAGGCCTGAAGTCAGGGTAGTTCCTTCCATTTTGGGGGTAATCATTTTGGGAACAGGGTAATCGCTTACATTCTAGCGGCAGCAGGTCAGGGTTTTGAGGTAGTATTTCTGGGGTCGGGGCAGTGCCTTACATTCTGGGAGCAGTAGGTCAGGGGTTGGAGGTAGTATTTCTGGGGTCAGGGCAGTGCCTTACATTCTTGGGGCCGTAGGTCAGGGGTTGGAGGTAATATTTCTGGGATCGGGGCAGTGCCTTACATTCTGGGGGCAGTAAGTTAGGGTTTTGAGGTAATATTTCTGGGGTCGGGGCAGTGCCTTACATTCTGGGAGCAGTAGGTCAGGGGTTGGAGGTAGTATTTCTGGGGTCGGGGCAGTAGGTTAGGGGTTGGAGGTAGTATTTCTGGGGTCGGGGCAGTGCCTTACATTCTGGGAGCAGTAGGTCAGGGGTTGGAGGTAGTATTTCTGGGGTCGGGGCAGTGCCTTACATTCTGGGAGCAGTAGGTCAGGGGTTGGAGGTAGTATTTCTGGGGTCGGGGCAGTAGGTTAGGGGTTGGAGGTAGTATTTCTGGGGTCGGGGCAGTAGGTCAGGGGTTGGAGGTAGTATATCTGGGGTCGGGGCAGTAGGTCAGGGGTTGGAGGTAGTATTTCTGGGGTTGGGGCAGTTCCTTACATTCTGGGGGCAGTAGGCCGCGGTCTGGTAGTATTGGAGTTCTCTCTGCTGTTTCTCTGTGTAGTCCACGCTGCAGCATTTCCTCATTCCCTCTTTGATGGAAAGGTCGATGATACTTAGCGGGAAGGCACAGAGGGCCGACTTGCGGAGAGATTTGGCGCTCTGCGGCTCGCTTTGACCAAACGTGGCGAACAACACCAGTTCTCCGGGCTTCGCATCAATATGCGCAGCCAGATTCTCCCCCACACCCACCACATGAGCCGCCTGGACGAGGTTGAAGGTTTCGGGTGTTGACCTGCGACGTCTCTTCAGCCCAATCCGACAGTCCAAGACCAGTTCCCGGTAACTGGAGAGAGAGAGAGAGAGAGAGAGAGAGAGAGACAGGAGATAGATAGATAGTAGAAGAGGGGAGAGAGAGAGGCATTGAGTTAACTACTTTGTAATATCGCCGGGGGAATCTAGCCGACGCGTACACGACTGAAACGTCTCCCACCCGACACAAACATTTCCTCAACATCTATTTTTGTGGATTCCGAGGAAAACTACAGAACTTTTTTGATGAAATATGTCTGCATTCCCTCTCATGTTGCAGCACTTCCACCCTCCATATGCAGGCGATCTGCTGGGGGCTGGTGACCCCCAACCCATCCTGACTGCTTTGTGTGTTGTCACTGGGGGGAGCATTTGGGGGGGATCGGCAGAAGTGACCTATGACCCATCACTAGGGTTGCCACCTTTACTTCAAGCGAAACCAGAAACATCCTAGCACCGCGCATCAATTTTATTTTTTGGAGAAAATACAGGAGAGAGCGAGGAGGAACAGGCAGAAGACAGGGAGAGAGAGTCGGGGGAGAGAGAGCGAGGAGGAACAGCCAGGAGAGAGAAGAGGAGGAGAGAGAGAGAGAGAAGGGGGGAGAGAGAGAGAGAGAGA
>NW_017310046.1:0-1383 GCF_000935625.1 Nanorana parkeri
TACAGAGGATAGAGGATGGCTCATGAATGTGGTCTTAGTACCCCGGAGGACAGAGGATGGCTCATAAATGTGGTCTTAGTACCCGGAGGACAGAGGATGGCTCATGAATGTGGTCTTAGTATACGGAGGACAGAGGATGGCTCATGAATGTGGTCTTAGTACCCGGAGGACAGAGGATGGCTCATGAATGTGGTCTTAGTACCCGGAGGACAGAGGATGGCTCATGAATGTGGTCTCAGTATACGGAGGACAGAGGATGGCTCATGAATGGGGCATGTGATAGTCCAGCAGGCCGGCTTACCTTGCAGCGCACAGTGACGAGCTGCATGATGGAGACATTGACGAGCCCGGAGCAGGAACGCAGGCTGAGCTCTGATAGGTGCGGCTGGAGGAGGAGGTGGAGACATCCCTTATTCAGCTTGTGTGACTCTCCCAGAATCCTTATCAGTTCCTGGACCAGCGGGCCGGCTGAGGGGAGGAGGAAAGGTGAGTGTGACATACATCAGACACATCAATACTGTATGTGCATAGGGGCGGCCATGGCGACTCATTACCCCAGCCGTGCCGTGAGCAAGGAGAGGTCAGCAATGGCAACCGACCAGACAGCCGGGGAGGTTGGCGTGCACCGGCGCGCACACACGTCAAGGCCGAGGCGGCACTCACCCAGCTGGTTGAAAGGTCCTTCGATGAAGAGGAAGTTATATTCTTCCATATTTTTCGTCAGGTAATCCTTCATCCAAACGCTCTGCATGTTCTCTGCGATGTTCTGCAGGCACAGGCCGGTCAGGGTCACCACTTCCCCCCTCCGAGACATGGTCCGGCCGCAACCCTGACCCGATGGACGCGGGGCAGTCACACTCGCTGGGTGCGGGATGCTACAACCTGCAGGACACAGAGGTGTTAGAAGACAGCGGCGCAGGCAAGAGATGACCAATGGACAGAAAATATGGTGATCACATGACCAGGAAGAAGGCGGGGCAGAGAGGTGATCAATGGACAGAAAAATATGGTGACCACATGACTAGAAAGAAGGCGGAGTAGAGAGGTGACAAATGGACAGAAAAATATGGTGATCACATGACCAGGAAGAAGGCGGGGCAGTGAGGTGATCAATGGACAGAAAATATGGTGATCACATGACCAGAATGAAGGCGGAGCAGAGAGGTGAAAGTGACACAGTTCCAGTTTATGGAAGAGATACAATGTTTCCAGACATGTGATCGACGACAGCGGATCCCCAGAGCACTGCAGGAGCTGACTCCCTTCCGTGGGCTGAGTCATACACGGGGAGGGGGAGGGGTCACTGCCCTGAGCCATTCACTGTATGTAAACGTCAGCTTGTGCTACTGAGCTCTGTAAACATCAGGCTTACATAAAAAGCCC